>NC_041386.1:225765111-225806426 GCF_002162155.2 Triticum dicoccoides
TCTCGGCGGGGCTCTCGCCCCTCCGCTGCCATGGAGGCCGAGGAGTAGTGGGGAAACCCTCCTCCCATCTAGGGGGGAGGTCAAGGATAAAGAAGAAGGACGGGGCTCTCTCTCTCTCTCCCGTTGGCGTCGGAACGCCACCGGGGCCATCATTATGACGACGATTTACACGAACAACTTCGCCGCCGTCATCACTAACTCACCCTCCTCTATGCAGTGGTGTAACACCTCTTCTCTCCGCTGTAATCTCTACTTAAACATGGTGCTCAATGCTATATATATTTCCCAATGATGTATGGCTATCCTATGATGTTTGAGTAGATCCGTTTTGTCCTATGGGTTAATTGATGATCGTGATTGGTTTGAGTTGTATGTTTTATTATTGGTGCTGTCCCATGGTGCTCTCCGTGTTGCGCAAGAGTGAGGGATCCCCGCTATAGGGTTTGCAATATGTTCATGATTTTCTTATGGTGGGTTGCTAGAGTGATAGAAGCTTAAACCCAAGTAAGTAGTTTTTTTGTGTATGGGAGTAAAGATGACTTGATACTTTAATGCTATGGTTGGGTTTTACCTTAATGATCTTTAGTAGTTACGGATGTTTGCTAGAGTTCCAATCATAAGTGCATATGATCCAAGGAGAGAAAGTATGTTAGCTTATGCCTCTCCCTCATATAAAATTGCAATAATGATTACCGGTCTAGTTATCGGTTGCCTAGGGATAAATAACTTTCCTGTGACAAAAAAGCTCTCTACTAAAACTAACTTAGTTGTTTCTTTATATAAACAATCCCTAGTTTTTATTTACGTGCCCTTTATTATCTTGCAGACAAACATCTATTAAAAGTCTTCATTGTGCAAACAAACATCTTGCTGTTATCTGTCACTAGTTTCTCTAACCTTACATTCTTTCTGAGTTTCTTGACTTAAGTGATATTCATGGACATTCATTTCCCCATACGCAAAATGGGTCCAACAGTGGGTCTAAACCTCTGACAGCAGGGCCTGCATCTGCAAGACCAAATTGTTAAAAACCTAAATATTAGAATGATTCCTGCAATTGCACAATAATGTGCTATTTGCCAAAGGAACATGCATGGGTAAACCTCGATGGTAAACCTCATTGACTCCCATTGTTTCTCCGCAACACTTATGTCGGATTCCAGGCTCCGCAGACCCTGGATAGATTCGAACTCTGGGGTGCATGCAAAGAACTCAACCTCCTCAGTCTGCCTACTTGCCACTCTCATGGCCTAGGTCGATGAACTGGAAAGAAACGAGACAAGGCAGTTTACCCAGGTTCGGGCCACCTTGCGGTGTAAAACTCTACTCCTTTGTGGTGGATTAGCCTCGAGGTGGGCTGAGGATGAACTAGTACAATGGGAGAACCACCTCAGGAGGCGTGTTCTTGATCTGGTGAGGGAGAGGATGATCTGAATGATTCGTCCCCTTGTATGGTGGTGGCTAGGGTATATTTATAGTGGCCTTGGTCCTCTTCCCCCAAAATGAAGGCGGGAAGGGATCCCACGACGGCCAAATTTGAAGGAGGACAACTAGTACATCTTATCCTGACGAAAGGTGGTCTTCGCCTGCAAAGCTTCTGGTCGTGATGCTGTGGTGGGCTCGGTGAGGACCTTCGTCCTGCCGTCCAGGCGGTCTTGGTCTTGTTGAATGAGAACAGAAACCTTTGGCTGATTCCTCGGGACTCCGTGCCTGCGCTTGCCTCCTTAGTACCAAAGAGGAAAATGTTGTACTGCGCCCGCTGGCGCTCGCCTGGCCCTGGTCGTCATGGCTTGCATCATCCGAACCTCATGAGGTGGAGGCTTGCATAGAGATCTTCGCTCCTCAGGAGCTAGCCTGATGAGGCCGCTCCTTCTGGAGGTCTTGGTGTCGTCCGCCTCGTGAGGCTTGGCCTGTCATGAGGGTCTTGTGTTGTTGATGCTAAAGGTGGGCCATACCAGGCTGTCGGTGGAGCCACGCTATGGGCCGCAGGCAGGCAAGTCTGGGTACCCCCGTTCCCAGAACGCTGACAGTAGCCCCCGGGCCGAAGGCGCGCTCGAACTTGGCTTCAAGGTGAAGCCAAAGGGCAAGGGCGGAGCGCCTCGGGCCCTAACCACCTGCGGCCTTGGTCGACGCATGGCGCTTGATGGGACGTTGGCGTCTCCGCTTCCCCATGCAGCCTCGGCAACCGTCCTGGGCTGACAAAAAGGCTTGTGCCTATTGCCAAGTCTTCATTGTGCTCGCTTTGTCTTGCTCTAGATCCCCTTCTCTCTCCAATCCGCGCGCCTCCAGATTTGCCTGGCTCTCTCCGAACTTGCCCCCGATGGTGACCGAGAAAGCGAAGCCTGCCGCTCCTCCTGCGCGCCCGACCCCTCATTCGAGCCGGTCCTCAGTGCATCCACTGTCACTAAGGGGAAACACCTCGCTATTGTGCTTCTGCTGATGGCGAGCATCACCAATGAGGGAGGGGAGACGGTGCTCACGGACGGCTCTGTCGACCTGGAAAACCTGGGGGAGACCTCCTACCCCTTCTTCCTGCACAACGTCATTGCTGGGCTCGTTCCCCCTTTCTCCAGTTTCTTCTATTCCATCATGAACCATTACCAGATCCACGCCCTCCATCTTCATCCCAACTCCATCCTCCTCTTGTTGATCTTCGCCTTCTACTACGAGGCGTTCGTGGGGGTGGCGCCCTCCGTCGTGCCGTTTCGCCACTTCTTCTACCTCCGGATGGGTAGCGCCCAGTGCTCTGGGTGTGCCTGCTTCATTGCTGCTAATGGTAGCAATGCGATCTCGAGGGCCGGGAAGAAGGTGGAGGACTTCTAGCACAAGTGGATCTTCATGGACGCCAAGCGCTCCCCCGCCAGTCTGGAGCCGCCGACCGCGTTGCTAGCGAAGCTGGATTGGTGGGCTCATGAGAAGCTCACCGACCCCCGGGCGGAGCAACTGCTGGAGAAGATGCCGGTGGACCTGAAGTTGGAGAAGCTGATGGGGGCCATGATCGTTAGGGAGTTCCAGACGCAGCGCTTGGCTCCGCTCCAGGCGCACTCGCGGCCTCTGTGGGGCCTCAAGGGCGCGGATGACGAACGCCGGCTGCACCCAGACAAGCTGTCCGCCGAGGAGCTGAGCAAGGTCATGCGCACCTTGCTAGAGAAGGAACCGGGCCTCCTCCCGATGGCGTATCTCCCGCTGTACCGTTGCGACGACAGAGAGAAGGTAGCCACTGCCATGCCCATCTTCAACGAGAGAGGGCTCGTGCCGCCGCAGCCTTCCTAGCCCCCGAGCTCTCCGGTGCCGGTGTCCTCGGGCAAGCACTCCGAGGAGGAGGAGGAGAGGGACACAAAGGCAACCTTGGAAGGGGCGGGGGAGACTTCTCACCCACGGTAGAGCGACCTCCTCTGTGTCCTCTCCGATGATGACGACACCGGTGAGCACCCAGTCAGAGAATTGTCGCGCTCCACCAGGGTCGCCACAGGGTCCGGGGGCACCCCCTTGAGGAAGCCGAAGCAGGGGACCTCGAAGAAGGGCAGGATGATGTCGCTCCCCCGGGGCAACACCTCTACCTTCTTGCCGGCCGCCACCGCCGCATAGCCGACCGCCGCACGCTCGTCCGCTCTTGAGAGCGTGGTGGATCTTGTGCACAGGAAACTCGCGGGCTCCGCACTCCTAAGTAGGAAGAGGGTGTACGTCGCTGAAGACCAGTAAGTGCTTCACCTTGTCTTTGCTTCCCGCTCTTGATGCAGTACCCAGACATTTTCCTTTTGATGGCAAGTTGACGTCAGCGACGAAGAAGAGGAAGGAGGAGGCTAGGGCCTCTGAGGCCAAGCGGCCTGGCACGTTCACGATGACTCTGGTGCGGAAGGAAGAGGCCAACCCGTGTCCTCCTGTGATGGGGTTGGCCCCTCAAGGCTTGGGGGCCCAGCCTCCAGAAAAGACTGCCTCTGCGGCTAAGTTGACTCCGGAGGCGCCCGTCCTCGGCGCACCTGTTGGGGGTCCGAGGGCTCCGGAGCCCTCGACAGTCCTCGCTGTCGTTGCCTCGCCAGCCCCGATGTTGGTGCTGCCTCCTCTTCAAGCCGCCAGGCAAGCGAACCATGGTTTTCCTGCCATGCTCGGCTCTCAGGAAGCCTTCTCCGCGCCGGACTGGCTTTGGGTTGATCTTCGGGGCGCCGATTGGCGCGTGGTGGCAGACCGCCTGGGGCTGGTCTTGGGGTGGCTCTAGACTGATGCACCGGTCAAGGAAGCCTGGGCTTAGGCCGAGGCCACAACCGAGGAGGATAGGAAGGTGGCCGGTGTAGCCGCAACTACTCGACGTAGCGCTGAAGGATGCGGTGATTGCCTAGGAATGTTGTTGTACAACGGAAGTCGAGCTGAAGGCTCTCCGTGATGAGCAGGATGCCCGCACCCGTTAGCTCGAGGAGCAGGAAGAGAAGCTGAAGACCGAGGAGGCCGTGCTCACCGACCGCGGCGCCGAGCTAGAGCAGGCAGCCTAGGAGCAGGCCATGGAGCGCGGTCGCCTAGAGAAGCTGAAGGAGGAGGTGGAGGCGGCCCAGGTGTCCCATACCAAGCTCGTCTCCAAGGAGAAAACTCGGCTGGAAGCCAAGGAGAAGCTCCTTGCCGCGGCTGAGAAGGCGGCTGCCATGGGGCGCGACGCCTTTGCGTCCCTTGAGCAGAGGTCTCGCACAGCCCTGCAGTTCCTTTACGAGGAAGAGTATAAGAAGCCGCTGGCGACACCTGAGGAGGGCCCCGCCGAACTGCTCCCCAAGCTTGCCACGGCACTCGAGGGCATCGTCGTCGGGGTGGGCCCATGGTGGAAGGAGAGGCTCACACGCTTTTTTCCTCAGCCGCGACACGCATCTTCGGCCACCTCCACCTTCAGGACCCCAACTTCGACCTTGGTGCTCTGCTCGAGCCTGTGGACCCTGAGCTCCATGACGCTGCCGCCGAGACCGTGAAGGAACAGGTGGAGGCCTTGCTGCAGAAGTTCCTCTGTGTCGCCCAGCGGCCGTGGCTGACAAGGACGACGGTGACGTCATCGATGACGGTCCTCCCTAGGCAGGTGACGGTGGTGTCCAAGGCTAAGGAAGAGGCTCGAAGGCGGTGCTCCTCCTTACTTTAATCCTGCAGCATTTATCATGCCTCGTGGAGGCGTAAGAACTCATGCTTTTCGACTTTTAAATAATAGTATGTTTTGTAATAATTTGCTTGGGTTCCATGAATTCCTTTCCATTTGCTTTAGTGCTCTACGTGAGCAGGGCCCAGCCCCATGTATACCTCAACCGCCATTGGGTCGTCCGGATCACCATGACGAGACCAAGGGGTGAGGGGCTACGTGACCAGTGAGGCTCTTGAGTCGCGATGCTCAGGAGTCCCCCTTGACGTACAAACAACCCTCGGGAAGGATATGCGAGTGTAGGTTTTAGCATTCCGCGTCGGCAGGGCCCGGTCCCGCGCATACCTCAGCTGCCATTGGGTCGTCCGGATCACCAGGATGAGACCAAGGGGTGAGGCGCTATGTGACCAATGAGGCTCCTGAGTCGCGATGCTTAGGAGTTCCCCTTGATGTACGAACAAACCTCCATACCTTTCCTTGCCCAGCTCTCGCTCGGAAGGGGCGCGCGAAGACCAGGTCAAAGGGACCTGGCGAGGTGGCGTACGCCAGGCATGACCTGAGCGTAGCCCTCATGCCCAGCGCCCTCGCGCAACCCTCCCGAGGGAAAGCAGTGTGGTGAGGCTGAGCACCGAGCCTGGCGGCTCTCCTGAGGTTACCGCAGCCGTCAGGCTACCCTCAGTTGTTAATTCACCAGCGCGGAGCATGGTGCTTCCGCTCTTGCACGGGCATAGCCGCTCCTCGACAGTGTCGTCCGCCAGCGCGGAGGATGGGGCTTCCACTGGTACGTGGGTGGGAGCTCCCTCTGAGGGGAGGCTCCGGGGCGTGTACAGCCCCGCACTGACACGTGGCTTGCACGACAAGGCTGGAGGAGGTGTGTATGGGCACTCGTGAGCCCGTGCGGGACTCACGAGGCCCTATCTCAAGGCGGGTTGCACCTGAATTTGATTTGGAACACTTTTGATGGTCCTGCAAGATGGTTAGGTGACCTGCACCAAGTGAATTCCCTGAGGTTATCACATGAGAAGGCCAAACACAAACGACCCCAAGAGGTGACGTGAACGAGGCCGGCCCGCCAGACAGAGCTTAGTCATTGGGTTTGTTGATGCTGCAGGGACGGACCCAAGCACAGACGCCGTGCCCAGTCTTCTCCTGCGAAGGTCCTGAAGAAAGACAACCGGCGCGCGGCTCCTGCGACGGCGAGGCATCGGGTCACGTGCCCTAACTTATCCGCCCCCGATTAGCTCATGTGAGAACAAGGCACCAAGGACCATGGGAGGTGACGTGCATGGGGGCTGGCTCGTGAGCCAGAGCTCAGCCACTTGGGTTTAGCGACACTGCAGGGATGGATTCGAGCACAAACGCCGTGCCAGTCCTTAATCATGAGGCGGTTGTTAGTGGGTCTGCAAGGGCGTACGACGTTCATGGCGACGAAGCACCGGACAGGCAGGTGAGAATCACAAAGCAACTCATGGAAGAGGGTAAAGCTAGTTCTGATAAATGCAAAGAACGATACATGCCGCAGGGACAGACCCACACGGCTTGGGGATGATGCAGCCCGAGGGGCGCCCCTAACTAAACAAACAAAAAAATGTCACCTGACATCGTTGCTGAAGAAGTGTTGAGGTAGCTGAAGACGCGTGCTGCAGAAGTCACTCCTCACGAGTTGCCCAAATCCTGAGCCTCGCGAGGCTACGGAGGTCTAGGGAGCTCCCGAGAATCCATCGCCATCTCTAACAGGATCGCCTGGTGCTTGGCCACATGAGCCGCCAGGATGTTCCGCATGTGGCGCTGGTGCATCGCAGCCTAATACATCCATTTTGCATCATGTTTTCTTACTGTTATTTATAATGTTTTTATCCATAATAATGCTTTTTGGAGTAATTCTAATGCCTTCTCTCTCATAATTTGCAAGGTACACACCAAGAGGGAGAATTCCGGCAGCTGGAAATCGGGACCTGGAAAAGCTACGTCAGGCTACCTATTCTGCAGTTCTCCAAACAAGCTGAAACTTCACGAGGATTTTTTATGGAATATATAAGAATTATTGGAGCCAATAAGTACCAGAGGGGGCCCACCAGGTGGGCACAACCCACCTGGGAGCGCTAGGGAGCCCAGGCGCGCCCTAGTGGGTTGTGCTCCCCCTCGGCCCAGCTTCGGTGCCCATCTTTTGGTATACAAGTCATTTTGACCTAGAAAAAAATAAGGAGAGGACTTCTGGGACGAAGCGCCGCTGCCTCAAGGCGGAAGTTGGGCAGGAGCACTTTTGCCCTCCGGCGGAGCGATTCCGCCGGGGGAACTTCCCTCCTGCAGGGGGAAATCATCGTCATCATCATCACCAACAACTCTCCCATCTCAGGGAGGGCAATCTCCATCAACATCTTCAATAACACCATCTCCTCTCAAACCCTAGTTCATCTCTTGTGTTCAATCTTGTTACCGGGAACTATAGATTGGTACTTGTAGGTGACTAGTAGTGTTAATTACATCTTGTAGTTGATTACTATATGGTTTATTTGGTGGAAGATTATATGTTCAGATCCATTATGCTATTTAATACTCCTCTGATCATGAGCATGTTTATCATTTATGAGTAGTTACTTTTGTTCTTGAGGTCATGGGAGAAATCATGTTGCAAGTAATCATGTGAAATTGATATGCGTTCAATATTTTGATAGTATGTACGTTGTTATTCCCTTAGTGGTGTCATTTGAACGTCGACTAAATGAAAGTCCACCATATTTGGACCTAAGGGAATGCATTGTGGAGTAGCAATTAGATGATGGGTTGCGAGAGTGACAGAAGCTTAAACCCCAGTTTATGCGATATTCCGTAAGGGACTGATTGGATCCAAAAGTTTAATGCTATGGTTAGAATTTATTCTTAATACTTTTCTCGTAGTTTCAGATGCTTGAGGGAGGGTTAATCATAAGTAGGAGGTTTGTTCAAGTAAGAACAACACCTGCACAGGTCCACCCACATATCAAATTATCAAAGTAGCGAACACAAATTAAACCAGCATGATGAAAGTGACTAGATGAAATTCCCGTGTCCCCTCAAGAACGCTTTGCTTATCATAAGAGACCATTTTGGCTTGTCCTTTGCCTCAAAAGGATTGGACTACCTTGCTGCACTTTTGTTACTACTATCGTTACTTGCTCGTTACAAATTATCTTGCTATCAAACTACTCTGCTACTTACAATTTCAGCACTTGCAGACATTACCTTATTGAAAACTACTTGTCATTTCCTTCTGCTCCTCGTTGGGTTCAACACTCTTAATTATTGAAAAGTGCTACAATTGACCCCCTATACTTGTGGGTCATCAAGGCTATTTTCTGGCGCCGTTGCCGGGGAGTGAAGAGCCTTTGGTAAGGAAACATTTATATAGTGTGCTGAAATTTATTGTCACTTGTTACTATGGAAAACAATCCTTTGAGGGGTTTGTTCGGGGTATCTTCACATCATCTGGAACCACAATTAGCTACCCCTCTACCTACTGCACCTACTGAAAATATTGAATATGAAATTCCTTCGGGTATGATAGAACAACTGCTAGCTAATCCTTATGCAGGAGATGGAACCGAACATGCTGATATGCACTTGATATATGTAGAACAATTTTGTGGATTGTTTAAGCTTGCAGGTTTACCCGGAGATAAAGTTATGAAGAAGGTTTTCCCTTTATCTTTGAAGGGAAATGCATTGGCACGGTATAGGCTATGTAGTGATATTGGATCTTGGAATTGGAATCGTTTGAAATTGGAGTTCAACCAAAAATTTTATCCTATGCATCTACTTCATCGTGATCAGAATTATATTTATAATTTTTGGCCTCATGAAGGAGAAAGTATCGCTCTAGCTTGGGGGAGGCTTATGTAATGCACCTGCTACATTTCAAAGATGTATGACTGCTATATTCTTTGACTTTTGTGAAAAGATTGTTGAGGTTTTCATGGAAGAATTTTCTATTTATAGGAACTCTTTTGATGATTGTTTAAGCAATCTTGATCATGTTTTGGCGAGATGTGAACAAACAAATCTTGTCTTGAATTGGGAGAAGTGCCACTTTATGGTTAATGAAGGCATTGTCTTGGGTCATAAATTTTTAGAAAGAGGTATTGAAGTGGACCAAGCTAAGGTTGATGCAATTGAGAAAATGCCATGTCCTAAAGATATAAAAGGTATTCGTAGTTTCTTAGGTCATGCTGGTTTCTATAGGAGATTTATCAAAGACTTTTCCAAAAATTCTAGGCCTCTTACTAGTCTCTTGTAGAAGGATATTCCTTTTGTTTTTGATGATGATTGTTTAGAAGCCTTTGAAACACTTAAGAAAGCTTTAGTTTCTGCATCTATTATTCAACCACCTGATTGGAGCTTGCCTTTTGAAATTATGTGTGATGCTAGTGATTATGCTGTTGGTGCTATTCTAGATCAAACAGTTGATAAGAAATTGAATGTTAGTGCTCAAAGAAATTATGCTACTACTAAAAAAGAATTCATGGTAGTGGTGTTTGCTTGTGATAAATTTAGACCTTATATTGTTGATTCCAAAGTAACTGTTCACACAAACCATGGTGCTATTAAATATCTTATGGAAAAGAAAGATGCTAAACCTAGACTTATTCGATGGGTTCTCTTGTTACAAGAATTTGATTTACATATCATTGATAGAAAAGGAGCTGAGAACCTAGTAGCTAATAATTTATCTAGGCTTGAAAATGTACTTGATGACCCACTACCTATTGATGATAGTTTTCCTGATGAGAAGTTAGCTGCAATAAATGTTTCTCATGGTATTCCTAGGTATGCTGATTATGCTAATTACATTGTTGCTAAATATTTACCACCTAGCTTTACCTAAAAACAAAAGAAAAAAAATTCTTCTATGATTTAAGACATTACTTTTGGGATGATACACATCTTTATAAAGAAGGAGTAGATGGTATTATTAGACGTTGTGTACCTGAGCATGAGCATGGACAAATCCTACGGAAATGTCACTCCGAAGCTTATGGAGGGCATCATGCTAGAGATAGAACTGCTCATAAGGTATTGCAATCTGGATTTTATTGGCCTACTCTCTTCAAGGATGCCCGTAAGTTCGTCTTATCTTGTGATGAATGCCAAAGAATAGGTAATATCGGTAAGCATCAGGAAATGCCTTGAATTATACACTTTCTATTGAACCATTTGATGTTTGGGGATTTGATTATATGGGACCTTTTCCTTCCTCTAATGGGTATACACATATTGTGGTTGATGTTGATTATGTCACTAAATGGCTAGAAGCTATTCCAACCAGTAGTGCTGATCACAACACCTCTATTAAAATGCTTAAGGAAGTTATTTTCCCAAGGTTTGGAGTGCCTAGATATTTAATGACTGATGGTGGTTCACACTTTATTCATGGTGCTTTCCATAAAATGCTTGCCATGTATGATGTTAATCATAGAATTGCATCACCCTATCATCCTAGGTCTACTGTCAAGTTGAACTTGGCAATAGAGAAATAAAATTAATTTTGCAAAAGACTGTTAATAGGTCCAGGAAGAACTTTGGGCTTATAGAACATCATATAAAAACCCTATGTGTATGTCTCCTTATAAAATGGTTTATGGAAAAGCATCTCATTTGCCTCTTGAGTTAGAACATAAAGCATATTGGGCAATCAAAGAACTCAATTATGATTTCAAACTTGCTGGTGAAAAGTGGTTATTTGATATTAGTTCTCTAGATGAATGACCCAAGCTTATTAAAATGCAAAATTATTCAAAGAAAAAGTAAAAAGATGGCATGATAAAAGAATTCAAAAGCGTGAGTGTAAAGTCGGAGAATATGTTCTTTTGTACAACTCTCGTTTCAGATTCTTTGTAGGAAAACTCCTCTCAAAATGGGAAGGCCCATATGTCATCGACGAGGTTTATCGGTCTGGAGCCATCAAAATAAATAATTCCGAAGGTACTAACCCGAAGGTTGTCAATGGGCAACGAACAAAGCATTATATCTCAGGTATGCCTATTAATGTTGAAAGTAATATTATCCAAACTTTGACAGCGGAAGAACACATAAAATAGTCCTTCCGGAACACTCCAGAATTGTGAAAATAAGGAGGTACGTGATACGGTAAATAAACGGACTCCAAAAAATCCGCAAAAATAATTTTTATCCATTTTGGAATATTTAAGAATTTTGGGAATAAAGAAACTTCCAGGAAGCGCCCCCTAGTGGGCACAAGACACCAGCCTGGCGCGCCCAGGTGGGTTTTGCCCACCTGGGACACCTTCTATACTCCGTCTTTCTACCATATACTTGTCCTCCAAGATAAAAAAAAATCTATATATACTTCCCTAACCTGTTGATCACCGTATCGCGGAGAAATCCTCTGTTCTCTTTTCTTGCTGTTTTCTGTCAGATCTGTCGGGCCAAGCATCATGTCTTCTTCTTCCTCCAACAATGGAGAAGAGGATGCTTGGTTGATGAAGATCGAGCTGAAGAGAGAAGATACCGTGGAAGCCGTCGGAGGAGATGAGAGCAAGGAGGTTACCGTAGATCAGCCTTCGGTCTTCGAACAATTGCTGTCACCTGAAGAGGATGAGGAATATATCCTTAAACCTTACCTTACTCATGTTACTCCTGCTGAGATTGAAGCCTTTCGCATTATTGAGATAGTTCACATACAAAATAAGTATCTCGCCCGTGAAAATATTCTTCATCAAGAGCACATCACCCATCTCCAGAGCGTCATCCGTCGATTGGAAAATCTCTTGATCCTTAAGGACAGAATCACTTCATCACCACCATCATCATCTTCATCACCAATGGGTATGGGCACTCACCATGGCTTCCGCCAAGCTTGGGGGAGGTGCCCCGGTGTCGTATCATCCCACTATCTTTTTGCTTTTACTTATTTTAGTTCGATCCTTTTGCTTTAGATGAATACAAGTTTAGTTTGATCCTTTCTTATTTGAGAGTTTGCTTAGTGATCTATCGATCCTGGTAATCGTGTGCAAGTTATATAATAAGGGATAGTATGAGTTTTTGATTTCTTTACTTTCATGTTGCAAATAAAAGAAAATAAATAAGAAAGGAAAGAAACAAAATAAAGGAAGTAAATAAAGAAAATATCATGTACTAATCCTATGGTAGGTGATGGCACCACATAAGGAAAAGTATAAGTAGAAAATTTTATTAGAGATTGACAAACATAACATTAGTCAATGATGCAACTCATGAAAGAATTAATAAGGGAAGATAAGATTCACATATAAATATACTATCCTAGAAGTCTTTTGTGATTGTGAGCCCTCATCAAAATATTATATGCCAAAATTGTTGACGTTGGACAAGGAAGAAAACTTAATGATTTGTGTTTGTCCATATCACATAGAAGCCATATTGGCATAGATCCTTCAACATGTGGTGCTTGCCCCTATCTTTGCTAGCCAAAAATTCCGCACTAAGTAGACTTACTACTTGTGCATCCAAAAACCCTTAAACCCAAATCTTATTTTCAAGTGTCCACCATACCTACCTAGGGTTTGAGCAAGATCCCTCAAGTAAGTTGTCATCAGTGCAAAAAGGAAAAAAAATTGCTTCTAAAAGTGTGAGATCATTTAGTGTAAGAGAAAATTGAGCATTGCACGAACTTGTGATGGTGAAGAATAAAAGCAACAGACTGCATAATAAAGGTCGCTATCATAAGGGGCAATGCAACGTGACGTTCTTTTGCACTAAGGGGTTGAGCATACAAAAAATAAGCGCATGGCAACCTCTGCCTCCCTTTGCAAAGAGCCTATATTTTACTTTTATGTATTTACTTTTATGCAAAGAGTCAAAGTTTTCCTTCTATTCCTTTTTATTTTTCTCCTTTGGCAAGCATCATGTGGTGAGGAAAGATCTAGGCACATATGTCCAGTTGAATATGGGTGGAATGAGTTATTATTGTTGACATCACCCTTGAGGTGAGTATGTTGGGAGGCGAAACCATAAGCCCCTATCTTTCTATATGTCCCATTGAAAGGTTTTGCTCATGGGTACGAGGTGAGTGTTAGCAATCATAGAAGACTATATGATGGTTGAGTATGTGGAATTTCCTAAAGGCTCCGACACATGACCCTTCCTGAACAGATGATGAATTGTAGTTGCAAAGTTGACTGAGAACATAGTTTGTTAGTTTCTAATAGAGTTTTTTGCTTTATACTTCGATTGTATGATGAACTATTACTTATTCATGAGCAGTATATGATATAAGTTCTATGATAAAAGTCCCATGATTAATTTTGTTGTTGTTATACTAATGAACATGATGCTTCTATGTCCGTATTTTGTTTTTATCGACAATTCTCTCAAAGCATGTGGGCATGTTTTTCGATTTTGGTTTTCGCTTGAGGACAAGCGAGGTCTAAGCTTGGGGGAGTTGATACATCCATTTTGCATCATGTTTTCTTACTATTATTTATAATGTTTTTATCCATAATAATGCTTTTTGGATTAATTCTAATGCCCTTTCTCTCATAATTTACAAGGTACACACCAAGAGGGAGAATACCGGCAGCTGGAATTCGGGACCTGGAAAAGCTACATCCGGCTACCTATTCTGCACAACTCCAAACAAGCTGAAACTTAACAAGGATTTTTTATGGAATATATAAGAATTATTGGAGCCAATAAGTACCAGAGGGGGCCCACCAGGTGGGCACAATCCACCTAGGCGCGCTAGGGAGCCCATGCGTGCCTTGGTGGGTTGTGCTCCCCTCGGCCCACCTATGGTTCCCATATTTTGGTATATATGTCATTTTGACCTAGAATAAAATAAGGAGAGGACTTTCGGGATGAAGCGTCGCCGCCTCGAGGTGGAACTTGGGTAGGAGCACTTTTGCCCTCCGGCGGAGCGATTCCGCCGGGGGAACTTCCCTCCCGGAGGGTGAAATCATCGTCATCATCATCACCAACAACTCTCCCATCTTGGGGAGGGCAATATCCATCAACATCTTCAACAACACCATCTCCTCTCAGACCCTAGTTCATCTCTTGTGTTCAATCTTGTTACCAGAACTATAGATTCGTACTTGTGGATGACTAGGAGTGTTGATTACATCTTGTAGTTGATTACTATATGGTTTATTTGGTGGAATATTATATGTTCAGATCCATTATGCTATTTAATACTTCTCTGATGATTAGCATGTTTATCAGTTGTGAGTAGTTACTTTTGTTCTTGAGGTCACGGGAGAAATCATGTTGCAAGTAATCATGTGAAATTGATATGCCTTCGATATTTTGATAGTATGTATGTTGTGATTCCCTTAGTGGTGTCATGTTAACGTCAACTACATGACACTTCACCATATTTGAGCCTAAGGGAATGCATTGTGGATTATCAATTACATGATGGGTTGCGAGAGTGACAGAAGCTTAAACCCGAGTTTATGCGATATTCCGTAAGGGACCGATTGGATCCAAAAGTTTAATGCTATGGTTAGAATTTATTCTTAATACTTTTCTCATAGTTGTGGATGGTTGTGGGAGGGTTAATCATAAGTAGGAGGTTTGTTCAAGTAAGAACAACACCTAAGCACCGGTCCACCCACATATCAAATTATCAAAGTAGCGAACACAAATTATACCAACATGATGAAAGTGACGATATGATATTCCTGTGTATCCTCAAGAATGCTTTGCTTACTATAAGAGACCGTTTTGGCATGTCCTTTGCCTCAAAAGGATTGGGCTACCTTGTTGCAGTTTTGTTACTACTATCATTACTTGCTCGTTACAAATTATCTTGCTATCAAACTACTCTACTACTTACAATTTCAGAACTTGCAGACATTACCTTGCTGAAAACTACTTGTCATTTCCTTCTGCTCCTCGTTGGGTTCGACACTCTTACTTATCGAAAAGAGCTACAATTGATCCCCAATGGGTCATCACAGCCCTATTCAGCAAACCGAAAGGCATGTGAATGTAGCTGTGAGGGGGGCCCTCGCATGGGCCAACATTAGACGGCCAGAAGAGCTCCTGAGACGCAGCTCTGTTGAGCCCTGGGATGTTAACGCAGGCGCGCAGCTTGCTGGCCTCGCTGGGGGAGGGCGCTGTGCTGGATGGTGCGGGGCAACGCTTGACTCGCATGGCTCTTGCCCCCTGAAGCTCCTTAATCGCCTTGGTGATGAACTCCTGAGCGTCTGGCGCCTCGCGGAAGCGCGCGTTAAAGCACGCCTCCACATGGTGCCCGAACGCCTCCCTCGTGACGCTGGCCAGGTCAAAGGCCTTCCAGAGGAGAGCCCCCGAGCCCAGCCTGAGTGGGGCGCCGGGCGCGCCTTCCTATGAGAGAGGGGAAGGCACCCCGTCTATGGGCGCAGGTCCTGAGGCAGGGCCACCAGACACTTCGCCCTCCTGAGGTCCTTGGCGGAGTATCTGCTTCTTCTTCTTGGGGACAACCTCAGGAGGGTAGACAACGCCCTCATCATCTGGGTCCTTAACAGCCGCAGCCTGGTAGGCACGCTCGAGAGAGCACACCGCGTCCTTCTTGTCGCAGGCGACCATGATGATGCCGCAGCTCCCTGACATCTTGACGACGTTGTAGCCATGATGAGTCGCATCCATGAACTTGGCCATGGCCGGATACCCAAGGATGGCGTTGTACGGGAGGCAAATATGAGCAACATCGAAGTCGATGAGCTTAGTGCGGTGGTTTTTGCGCTTGCCGAAGGTGACATGGAGGCTGATCTTCCCTATCGGGTGGTGGAGCCGTCGGTCACTCCTGAGAAAGGCTTGGTAGCTGAAGCTGGTCATAGGGCACCTGGAGCCTGTTGAATGTCTCGACTGAGAGAACATTGAGCCCTGCGCTGCCATCGATGAGTGCCTTGGTGACGAGGATGTTGCATATGGTAGGCAAGCAGAGCATCGGGAGGGCGCCGGCTCTTGTCGCGCACTTGGGCAGGTCTGTAGAGTCGAAGGTGATGGCATACTTGGACCACCTGAGTGGACACATCGCCTTGAGCTTGGGGAGGGCCGCGTTCACCTCACGAGCAAACTGCTTGAAGATGTGATGAGAGGCAGGGGCCTGAGCGCCGCCTAGGATGCAAGCGATGGAGCGAGGCTCTTGGAAGCCACCCCATCGTCTTGGTGGTGGTCATCATTCCTTCTTAGCCGTGGCGGTAGCGAAGGGAGGCCAGCATTTCCCTGGGGGCGATCCTTGCGAGGCTCCTCTAGGCGCCCTCGCGAGGCTGGCCCTGCCTGCGGTCCTCACGAGGCTGACCGTGCCAGTTCTCGCAGGGGTCGTGGTTGTCCCAGCGTCCTCCACCTGGGCCTCCTCCACAGTCGTAGCCTAGGTCGTTGCACTCGGGGCAGTGACCAAGGCGCCCGTCATGGATGGCCCTGAGCTCCTAGCAGTTGTTGGTGTTGTGGTTGTGCACATTGTGGAAGATATGGAACGGCCGGTTGCCCTTGGATGACTCCGGGTGGTCGCAGTTGCGCTTCATCTCTGGCTCGGCCGTGAGCACGGCTGGCCCCTTGCGCTTCACATCCTTGGCCTTGGTCTTCTTGTCTTCTGGGTTGACCTCTGGAAGCTCCAGGAGGGAGAGGTGACCTTCCTCGGCTCTCGCACACTTGGTTTCCATGTTGAACATCTCCAGAGCCATACACATGTCCTCGTGTATGGCGAGGTCCTCCTTCATCTTGATGTCGTGGACGCCATCGGTGAACGCTGAGATGATGGCCTCATCTAACACCTTGGGGATCTTGAGGCGAACACAGTTGAAGCATTGGATGAATTTGTGCAAGGTCTCTCCTGGCTGCTGATATGTCTCCAACGTATCTATAATTTTTGATTGTTCCATGCTATTATATTATCTATTTTGGATGTGTATGGGCATTATGATACACTTTTGTATTATTTTTGGGACTAACCTATTAACCGAAGGCCCAGTGCAAATTTCTATTTTTTTGCCTATTTCAGTGTTTCGTGGAAAAGGAATATCAAACGGAATGAAACCATCGCGAGGATCTTTTTTGGAACAAACGCAATCCAGGAGACTTGGAGTGGACGTCAAGGAAGCAGCGAGGCGGCCACGAGGTAGGGCGGTGCGCCCAGGGGGGCCAGGTGTGCCCCCACCCTCGTGGGCCCCTCGCAGCTCCACCGGACTACTTCTTTCGCCTATATATACTCTTATACCCCGAAAACATCGAGGGGAGCCACGAAACCACTTTTTCAGCGCCGCAACCTTCTGTACCCGTGAGATCTCATCTGGGGACCTTTTTTGGCAATCTTCTAGAGGGGGATTCAATCACAGAGGGCTTCTACATCAACACCATAGCCTCTTCGATGATGTGTGAGTAGTTTACCATAGACCTTCAGGTCCATAGTTATTAGCTAGATGGCTTCTTCTCTCTCTTTGGATCTCAATACAAAGTTCTCGATGTTCTTGGAGATCTATTCGATGTAATTCTTTTTGCGGTGTGTTTGCCGAGATTTGATGAATTGTGGGTTTATGATTAAGATTATCTATGAACAATATTTGATTCTTCTCTGAATTCTTATTTGCATGATTTGATATCTTTGCAAGTCTTTTCGAATTATTAGTTTGGTTTGGCCTACTAGATTGATCTTTCTTGCAATGGGAGAACTGCTTAGCTTTGGGTTCAATCTTGCGGTGTCCTTTCCCAACGACTGTAGGGGAAGCAAGGCACGTACTGTATTGTTGCCATCGAGGATAAAAAGATGGGGTTTATATCATGTTGCTTGAGTTTATCCCTCTACATCATGTCATCTTACCTAATCTGTTACTCTATTCTTATGAACTTAATACCCTAGATGCATGCTGGATAGCGGTCGATGTGTGGAGTAATAGTAGTAGATGCAGAATCGTTTCAGTCTACTTGACACGGACGTGATGCTTATGTTCATGATCATGCCTAGATATCATCATAACTATGCGCTTTTCTATCAATTGCTCGACAATAATTTGTTCACCCCCCGTATATATGCTATCTTGAGAGAAGCCACTAGTGAAACCTATGGCCCCCGGGTCTACTTTACATCATATTATTTTCCCCATCAACTAGCTATTTCTGTCGCCATTTATTTTGCAATATTTACTTTTGAATCTATACAACAAAAATACCAAAAAAATTATCTTATTATCTCTATCAGATCTCACTTTCGTAAGTGACCGTGAAGGGATTGACAACCCCTTTATCGCGTTGGTTGCGAGGCTCTTGTTTGTTTGTGCAGGTACTAGGTGACTTGTGTGTAGTCTCCTACTGGATTGATACCTTGGTTCTCAAAAACTAAGGGAAATACTTACGCTACTTTGTTGCATCACCCTTTCATCTTCAAGGGAAAACCAACGCATGC
Source organism: Triticum dicoccoides (assembly GCF_002162155.2). Classification (NCBI taxonomy): domain Eukaryota; kingdom Viridiplantae; phylum Streptophyta; class Magnoliopsida; order Poales; family Poaceae; genus Triticum; species Triticum dicoccoides. The sequence goes on from NC_041386.1 coordinate 225,783,576, forward strand.
TCAAGAGGTAGCAAGAATGATTTCTGGCGCCGTTGCCATGGAGATCTACGCAAAGCCAAGACATACCAAGTACCCATCACAAACTATTATCCCTCACATTACATTATTTGCCATTTGCCTCTTGTTTTCCTCTCCCCCACTTCACCCTTGCCGTTTTATTTGCATCTTTTCCGTTTGCCCTTTTTCCGTTGTCTCTTTTCTCTTGCCTCTGGTGTGATTATTTGTTGGATTGATTGTTTGTCATGATGGCTCAAGATAATACTAAATTATGTGACTTTTCCAATACCAACAATAATGATTTTATTAGCACTCTGATTCCTCCTCTTACCGATGTTGAATCTTGTGAAATTAATACTGCTTTGCTGAATCTTGTTATGATATATCAATTTGCTGGCCTTCCTAGTGAAGATGTTGCTACTCATCTAAACAACTTTGTTGATTTATGTGATATGCAAAAGAATAAAGATGTGGATAATGATATTGTTAAATTGAAGTTATTTCCGTTTTCGCTTAGAGATCGTGCTAAAACTTGGTTCTCTTCTTTGCCTAAAAATAGTATTGATTCATGGAATAAGCGCAAAGATGCTTTTATCTCTAAGTATTTTCCTCCCGCTAAGATCATCTCTCTTATAAATGATATTATGAACTTTAAGCAACTTGATCATGAGCATGTTGCACAAGCTTGGGAGAGGTTGAAATTAATGATACGTAATTGCCCTACACATGGTTTGAAATTATGGATGATTATACATAATTTTTATGCTGGATAGAATTTTGCTTCTAGAAATCTTTTAGATATGGCTGCGGGAGGCACTTTTATGGAAATCACTTTAGGAGAAGCTACTAAACTCCTAGATAATATTATGGCTAATTATTCTCAATGGCACACCGAAAGATCTACTAATAAAAAAGTTAATGCAATAGAAGAGATTAATGTTTTGAGTGGAAAGATGGATGAACTTATGAAATTGTTTGCTAATAAGAGTGCTTCTTCTGATCCTAATGATATGCCTTTGTCCACTTTGACTGAGAATAATAATGAATCTATGGATGTGAATTTTGTTGGTAGGAACAATTTTGGTAACAACGGTATAGAGGAAATTTCAATTCTAGGCCATTTCCTAGTAATTCCTCTAATAATTATGGTAATTTCTACAACAACTCTTATGGAAATTTTAATAATATACCCTTTGATTTTGAAACTAGTGTTAAAGAATTTATGAATCCGCAAAAGAATTTTAATGCTTTGCTTGAAGAAAAAATGCTTAAGATTGATGAGTTGGCTAGGAACGTGGATAGAATTTCTCTTGATGTTGATTATTTGAAACTTAGATCTATTACACCTAAGCATGATATCAATGAGTCTCTCAAAGCCATGAGAATTTCCATTGATGAATGCAAAGAAAGAACCGCTAGGATGCGTGCTAAAAAGGATTGCTTTGTGAAGGCGTGTTCTTCTAGTTTTCATGATAATAATGATGAAGCTATAAAAGTGATTGGTGTGTCTCCTTTTAAATCTTTGTTTGCCAATATGAATCTTAATAAAGATGGGACTCTAGATGAGTCAACTTTAGTTAGAAGGCTTCCCAATGATTCGGAGTTATTAGATCTTGATGCAAAAATTGGTAAAAGTGGGATTGAAGAGGTCAAAACTTTACCTACCAATGAACCCACTATTTTTGATTTCAAGTAATTTAATTATGACAATTGCTCTTTGATAGATTTTATTTCCTTGTTGCAATCCGTGCTAAATTCTCATCATGCTTATGATCAAAACAAAGCTTTTACTAAACACATCGCTGATGCTTTGATGCAATTCCATAAAGAAAAGCTTGAACTAGAAGTTTATATTCCTAGAAAACTTTATGATGAGTGCGAAACTACTATTAAAATTAAGATTAAAGATTATGAATGCTATGCTTTATGTGATTTGGGTGCTAGTGTTTCCACAATTCCAAAAACTTTGTGTGATGTGTTAGGTTTCCGTGAATTTGATGATTGTTCTTTAAACTTGCATCTTGCGGATTCCACCATTAAGAAACCTATGGGAAGGATTAATGATGTTCTTATTGTTGCAAATAGGAATTATGTGCCCGTAGATTTCATTCTTCTCGATATAGATTGCAATCCTACATGTCCTATTATTCTTGGTAGACCTTTCCTTAGAACGATTGGTGCAATTATTGACATGAAAGAAGGAAATATTAGATTCCAATTTCCGTTAAGGAAAGGCATGGAACACTTTCCTAGAAATAAAATTAAATTACCTTATGATTCTATTATGAGAGCCACATATGGATTGCATACAAAAGATTATAATACCTAGATATATTCTTGTTTTTATGCCTAGCTAGGGGCATTAAACGATAGCGCTTGTTGGGAGGCAACCAAATTTTATTTTTGTTCCTTGCTTTTTGTTCCTGTTTAGCAATAAATAAATCACCTATCCTCTGTTATGATTGTGTTTTTTATGTTTTAATTAGTGTTTGTGCAAAGTAAAGCCTTTAGGATCTCCTTGGATGATTGTTATTTGATCTTGCTGAAAAAAACAGAAAGTATGCGCTCATGAGAATAATTTTCATTTTTAACCAGAGAGTGATAAAATACTTATTCCAACTACTGTAGATCTGTATACAAATTATTTCGGATGTCCAAATTTCTCAGGATTTTTGGAGTTACAGAATATTCGAAACCTACAGATTACTATAGACCGTTCTGTTTTTGGCAGATTCTGTTTTTCGTGTGTTGTTTGCTTATTTTGATAAATCTATGGCTAGTATCAGGGGGTATGAACCATAGAGAAGTTGGAATACAGTTGGTTTAACACCAATATAAATAAAGAGTGAGTTTATTACAATACCTTAAAGTAGTGGTTTGTTTTCTTATACTAACGGAGCTCATGAGATTTTCTGTTGAGTTTTGTGTCGTGAAGTTTTCAAGTTTTTGGGTAAAGATTTGATGGATTTCGGAACAAGGAGTGGCAAGATACTAAGCTTGGGGATGCCCAATTCACCCCAAGGTAAAATTCAAGGACAACCAAAAGCCTGAGCTTGGGGATGCCCCGGAAGGCATCCCCTCTTTCGTCTTCATCTATCGTTAACTTTACTTGAGGCTATATTTTTATTCACCACATGATATGTGTTTTGCTTGGAGCGTCTTGTATGATTTGAGTCTTTGATTTTAGTTTACCACAATTATCCTTGCTATACACACCTTTTGGGCGAGACACACATGAATCAGAATTTATTAGAATACTCTATGTGCTTCACTTATATCTTTTGACCTAGATAATTTTGCTCTAGTGCTTCACTTATATCTTTTTAGAGCAAAGTGGTGGTTTTATTTTTTAGAAATTATTGATCTCTCTTGCTTCACTTATATTATTTTAAGAGTCTTTTAGAACATCATGGCAATTTGCTTTGGTTATGAAATTAGTCCTAATATGATAGACATCTAGGATGGGTATAATAAAAACTTTCATATAGAGTGCATTAAATGTTATGAGAAGTTTGATTCTTGATAGTTGTTTTGAGATATAAAGGTGGTAATATTAAATTTGTGCTAGTTGAGTAATAATGGAATTGAGAAATACTTGTGTTGAAGTTGCCAAGTCCCATAGCATGCATGTATGGTAAACGTTGTGTGACAAATTTGAAGCATGAGGTGTTCTTTGATTGCTTTCCTTATGAGTGGCGACCGGGGACGAGCGATGGTCTTTTCCTACCAATTTATCCCCCTAGGAGCATGCGCGTAGTGCTTGGTTTTGATGATATGTAGATTTTTGCAATAAGTATATGAGTTCTTTAGGACTAATGTTGAGTCCATGGATTATACGCACTCTCACCCTTCATCATTTCTAGCCTCTTCAGTACCGTGCATTGCCCTTTCTCACCTCGAGAGTTGGTGCAAACTTCGCTGGTGCATCCAAACCCCGTGATATGATAGGCTCTATCACACATAAGCCTCCTTATATCTTCCTCAAAACAACCACCATACCTACCTATTATGGCATTTCCATAGCCATTCCGAGATATATTGCCATGCGACCTTCCACCGTTCCGCTTATTATGACATGCTCCATCATTGTCATATTGCCTTGCATGATCATGTAGTTGACATCGTATTTGTGCCAAATCCACCTTCATAAATCTTTCATACATGTCACTCTTGATTCATTGCATATCCCGGTACACTGCCGGAGGCATTCACATAGAGTCACATTTTGATCTAAGTATCGAGTTGTAATTCTTGAGTTGTAAAGTAAATAGAAGCGTGATGATTTTCATTATTAGAGCATTGTCCCATGTGAGGAAAGTTCTTCGAATAAAAAAAGAAGAGAGAAAGGCCATAAAAAAGAGAGGCCCAAAAAATGAGAGAAAAAGAGAGAAGGGGCAATGTTACTATCCTTTTTCCACACATGTGCTTCAAAGTAGCACCATGATCTTCGTGATAGAGAGTCTCTTATGTTGTCACTTTCATATACTACTGGGAATTTTTCATTATAGAACTTGGCTTGTATATTCCGACAATGGGCTTCCTTAAATGCCCTAGGTCTTCATGAGCAAGCAAGTTGGATGCACACCCACTTAGTTTCTTTTGTTGAGCTTTCATATATTTATAGGTCTAGTGCATCTGTTGCATGGCAATCCCTACTCATTGCATTGACATCAGTTGATGGGCATCTCCATTGCCTGTTGATTAGCCACGTCAATGTGAGACTTTCTCCTTTTTTTTTCCACACAACCTCCATCATCATATTCTATTCCACCCATAGTGCTATATCCATGGCTCGCGCTCATATATTGCGTGAAAGTTGAAAGAGTTTGAAAAGACTAAAGTATGAAACAATTGCTTGGCTTGTCATCGGGGTTGTGCATGATGGGAGCATTTTGTGTGACAAAAATGAAGCATGGCCAAACTATATGATTTTGTAGGGATAAGCTTTCTTTGGCTATGTTATTTTGATAAGACGTGAGTGCTTAGTTGGCATTGCTTGAAGTATTATTATTTTTATGTCAATATTAAACTTCTGTCTAGAATTTTTCGGATCTAAACATTCATGCTGCAATAAAGAGAAATACATTGAAAATTATGTTAGGTAGCATTCCACATCAAAAATTCTGTTTTTATCATTTACCTACTCGAGGAGGAGCAGGAATTAAGCTTGGGGATAATTTATACATCTCCAAAGTATCTATAATTTTTGATTGTTCCATGCGATTATATTATCTGTTTTGGATGTTTATGGGCTATATGATACACTTTTATATTATTTTTGGGACTAACCTATTAACCGAAGGCCAAGTGCAAATTGTTTTTTTTGCCTATTTCAGTGTTTCTTAGAAAAGGAATATCAAACGGAATCCAAACGGAATGAAACCATCGCGAGGATCTTTTTTGGAACAAACGCAATCCAAGATACTTGGAGTGGACGTCAAGGAAGCAGTGAGGCGGCCACGAGGTAGGGCGGCGCGCCCCCACCCTCGTGGGCCCCTCGCAGCTGCACCGACCAACTTCTTTCGCCTATATATACTCTTATACCCTGAAAACATCGAGGGGAGCCACGAAACCACTTTGCCACCGCCGCAACCTTTTGTACCCGTGAGATCTCATCTGGGGACCTTTCCCGACGATCTGCCGAAGGGGGATTCAATCACGGAGGGCTTATACATCATCACCATAGCCACTCCGATGATGTGTGTGTAGTTTACCACATACCTTCGGGTCCATAGTTATTATCTAGATGGCTTCTTCTCTCTCTTTGGATCTCAATACAAAGTTCTCCTCGACGTTCTTGGAGATCTATTTGACGTAATTCTTTTTACGGTGTGTTTGCCGAGATCCGACGAATTGTGAGTTTATGATTAAGATTATCTATGAACAATATTTGATTATTCTCTAAATTTTTATATGCATGATTTGATATCTTTGCAAGTCTCTTCAAATTATCAGTTTGGTTTGGCCTACTAGATTGATCTTTCCTGCAATGGGAGAAGTGTAGCTTTGCGGTCAATCTTGCGGTGTCCTTTCCCAGTGATAGTAGGGGCAGCAAGGCACGTATTGTATTGTTGTCATCGAGGATAAAAAGATGGGGTTTATATCATATTGCTTGAGTTTATCCCTATACATCATGTCAACTTGCCTAATGCGTTACTCTGTTCTTATGAACTTAATACTCTAGATGCATGCTGGATAGCGGTTGATGTGTGGAGTAATAGTAGTAGATGCAGAATCGTTTCGGTCTACTTGACATGGACGTGATGCCTATGTTCATGATCATGCCTAGATATCATCATAACTATGCACTTTTCTATCAATTTCTTAGCAGTAATTTGTTCACCCACTGTAATATATGCTATCTTGAGAGAAGCCACTAGTGAAACCTATGGCCCCCGGGTCTACTTTACATCATATTATTTTCCCCATCAACTAGCTATTTCTATCATCGTTTATTTTGCAATCTTTACTTTTCAATATATACAACAAAAATACCAAAAATATTTATTTTATTATCTCTATCAGATCTCACTTTCGTAAGTGATCGTGAAGGGATTGACAACCCCTTTATCACGTTGGTTGTGAGGTTCTTGTTTGTTTGTGCAGGTACTAGGTGACTTGCGTGTAGTCTCCTACTGGATTGATACCTTGGTTCTCAAAAACTGAGGGAAATACTTATGCTAGTTTGCTACATCACCCTTTCCTCTTCAAGGGAAAACCAACGCATGCTCAAGAGATAGCTTCTGCTGCTTGATGCGCCGCAGGTCACCCGCAGCCGGTGGGCGGTCACAAGTGCCATGGAAGTTGGCGAAGAAGCGTTCTCGCATATCATCCCAGGAGGAGATCGATCCCACGGGGAGGCTCAGGAGCCATGAGCGCGCGCCATCCTTGAGGGCCATGGGAAACCAGTTCGCTATGACTTTATCGTCACCGATGGCTGCCTCGGTGCTCAGCTCGTAAAGCTGCAGGAATTCGGCAGGGTCGGGGGTTCCATCATTGCGTGGAGGCAGGTCTGGCTTGAACTTTGCTGGCTTGATGACACGGCGCAACTTTGGAGTGAACGCCTGACATCCCGCCGTGGTCACTGGGCCCGTTGTGGAGGTGGAGCCTGATCTTTGCGCTCGCACACCACCTCTTAGGGTGGCACGCGGTCTTGATGTGGGGGTGCGGGGAGCGCATGCACCTCTCCTTGCGGCCGTTGCACCACTTGGCAGCTCTCCTCGTCGCGCGTCGGCGCCTTGCGCGGTGGGTCATGCAGTGGGGCTTCACGCCTTGGCTTAGGGACAACGTCTTGCCTGGGAGGTGGAGGAGTTGCACCGTGGGCCATGTCGTCCACGAGAGGCGGGGGAGGGAGGGGGGGAGGGAGGCAGGGAGCGGGGCGGTGCAGGTGCCTCTCTGGTAGGGCTGACGAGCTCGGCGATTCGGTCCAGCCAGTCCTCGTAGAGGTCATTGGCCGGGCGGAAGCGTAGGGTCTCGCGTGCCATGTGCAGCGCAGCCCGTGCATTCGCCGGCCATCGGTTAGCGCGAGACAATGAAGCGGCCGCTGGAGTCAGCGACGGGGTGGCGGTGCGCCCATCACATCGCACGGAGGGCTGCATCGACGAAGCCTGCTGCTTGTGGGCCGCGAGGCCGGTGGAGGCTGATACGTCCATTTTGCATCATGCTTTTATATTGATATTTATTGCATTATGGGCTGTTATTACACATTATGTCAAAATACTTATGCCTATTCTCTCTTATTTACAAGGTTTGCACGAAGAGGGAAAATGCCGGCAGCTAGAATTCTAGGCAGGAAAAGGAGCAAATGTTAGGGACCTATTCTGCACAACTCCAAAAGTCCTGAAACTTCAGGAAGTCAGTTTTAAAATATATAAACAATATTGGGTGAAGGAAGCACCAGAGGAGGGCAACCCACCATCCACGAGGGTGGGGGCGCGCCCTACCCCCTGGGCATGCCCGCTGTCTCGTGGGCCCTCGGAAGGCCTCCGGTGCCCATCTTTGGCTATATGAAGTCTTTCACCCTGGAAAAAATAATAAGCAATCTCTCTGGATGAAAATCCGCCTCTACGAGGCCGAACATTGGCGGAACCAATCTAGGGCTCCGGCGGAGCTGTTCTGCTGGGGAAACATCCCTCCAGCAGGGGGAAATGATCACCAACATCATCACCTTCGATCCTCTCATCGGGAGGGGATCAATATCCATCAACATCTTCACCAGCACCATCTCATCTCAAACCCTAGTTCATCTCTTGTATCCAATCTTTGTCTCAAAACCTCAGATTGGTACCTGTGGGTTGCTAGTAGTGTTGATTACTCCTTGTAGTTGATGCTAGTTGGTTTATTTGGTGGAAGATCGTATGTTCAGATCCTTTATGCATATTAATACCCCTCTGATTATGAACATGAATATGATTTGTGAGTAGTTATGTTTGTTCCTGAGGACATGGGAGAAGTCTTACTATAAGTAGTCATGTGAATTTGGTATTCGTTCGATATTTTGATGAGATGTATGTTGTCTTTCCTCTAGTGGTGTCATGTGAACGTCGTCTACATGACACTTCAGCATTGTTTGGGCCTAGGGGAAGGCATTGGGAAGTACTAAGTAGATGATGGGTTGCTAGAGTAACACAAGCTTAAACCCTAGTTTGTGCGTTTCTTCGTAAGGGGCTGAGTTGGATCCATATGTTTCATGCTATGGTTAGGTTTACCTTAATACTTCTTTTGTAGTTGCTGATGCTTGCAAGAGGGGTTAATCATAAGTGGGATTCTTGTCCAAGGAAGGGCAGCACCCAAGCACTGGTCCACCCACATATCAAATTATCAAAATAACGAATGCGAATCATATGAGCGTGATGAAAACTAGCTTGACGATAATTCCCATGTGTCCTTGGGAGCGTGTTCCTTTATATAAGAGTTCGTCCAGGCTTGTACTTTGCTAAAAAAAGGATTGGGCCATCTTTCTGCACCTTATTTACTTTTATTACTTATTACCGGTTACAAATTACATTATCACAAAACTATCTGTTACCGATAATTTCAGTGCTTGCAGAGAATACCTTACTGAAAACTGCTTATCATTTCCTTCTACTCCTCGTTGGGTTCAACATTCTTACTTATCGAAAGGACTACGATAGATCCCCTATACTTGTGGGTCGTCAAGAATCTTTTCTGGTGCCGTTGCCGGGGAGTGAAGCACCTTTGGTAGGTGGAATTTGTTAAGGAAAAATTTATATAGTGTGCTGAAATTTAGTGTCACTTATTACTATGGAAAGTAATCCTTTGAGGGCTTATTCGGGGTGTCTTCGCCCCGAACAGCAGAGCAAAGAGTTTCTCCTCAACCTACTAAACCTACTAAACCTACTGAAAATGTTTATTTTGAAATTCCTTCGGGTATGATAGAGAAACTGCTAGCTAACCCTTTACATGAGATGGAACATTGCATCCCGACTTACACTTAATCTATGTGGATGAAGTTTGTGGATTATTTAAGCTTGCAGGTATGCCCGAGGATGTTATCAAGAAGAAGGTCTTCCCTTTATCTTTGAAGGGAAAGGCATTGACATGGTTTAGGCTATGTGATGATATTGGATCATGGAACTACAACCGATTGAAATTGGAATTTCATCAGAAGTTTTATCCTATGCATCTGGTTCATTATGATCATAATTATATATATAATTTTTGGCCTCATGATGGAGAAATCATTGCTCAAGCTTGGGGGAGGCTTAAGTCAATGTTATATTCATGCCCCAATCATGAGCTCTCAAGAGAAATTATTATTCAAAAATTTTATGCTCGGCTTTCTCTCAATAATCGCTCCATGCTCGATACTTCTTGTATTGGTTCTTTTATGATGAAGACTATTGAATTAAGATGGGATTTATTGGAAAGAATTAAATGCAACTCTGAAGATGTAACACCCACGATGCGGCTATATCTCCCACGTGTCGGAGCGTGACTTAGAGGCATAACCACATTGTAGGCATGTCACAAGAGGGGTGATCTTTACACATCCCATGTACTGAATAAGGAGGTACAGAGTTGGCTTACAATCGCCACTTCACACAATACATAAATATAGCATTACATCATCCAGATACAATCAAGGTCTGACTATGGAACCAAAATAAAGACAACCCCAAATGCATAAGATTCCCGATCGCCCCAACTGGGCTCCACTACTGATCATCTGGAAAGGAAATGTAATAACGTCCTGAGTCCTCATTGAACTCCCACTTGAGTTCAGTCGCATCCCCTGGAATGACATCATCGACACCTGCATCTGGTTTTGAAAGTAATCTGTGAGTCACGGGGACTCAGCAATCTCACACCCTCGCGATCAAGACTATTGAAGCTTATGGGTAGGGAAAAGGTATGTGAGGTGGAGCTGCAGCAAGCACTAGCATATATGGTGGCTAACATACGCAAATGAGAGCGAGAAGAGAAAGGCAAAGCACGGTCGGGAATCTATGATCAAGAAGTGATCCTAGGACTACTTACGTTCAAGCATAACACGAGACCGTGTTCTCTTCCCGGACTCCGCCGAAAAGAGACCATCACGGCTACACACGCTGTTGATCCATTTTAGTTAAGTTAAGTCTTCAAGTTCTCTACAACCGGATATTAACAAATTCCGAACTGCCCATAACTGCGGACACGGCTTTCGAAAGTTCAAATCCCTGCAGGGGTGTCCCAACTTATCCCATCACAAGCTCTCATGGTCAACGAAGGATATTCCTTCTCCCCGGACGGCCCGATCAAACTCGGAATCCCGGTTACAAGACATTTCGACAATGGTAAAACAAGTCCAGCAAAGCCGCCCGATATGCCGACAAATCCCGATAGGAGTCACACGTATCTCGTTCTCAGGGCACACCGGATGAACACTACGTACAACTAAAACCAACCCTCAAGTTTCCCCGAGGTGGCGCTGCAAGTGGCTCTGTTTTGGACCAACACTCAGAGGATCACTGGCCCCGGGGTTTAAAATAAAGATGACCCTTGAGTCCATGGAACCCAAGGGAAAAAGGCTTAGGTGGCAAATGGTAGAACCAAGGTTGGGCCTTGCTGGAGGAGTTTTATTCAAGGCAAACTATCAAGGGGTTCCCATTATAACCCAACCGCGTAAGGAAGGCAAAATCAAGGAACATAACACCGGTATGACGAAAACTAGGGCGGAAAGAGTGGAACAAAACACTAGGCATAAGGTCGAGCCTTCCACCCTTTACCAAGTATATATGCACATTAAAGTAAACAAGATATAATAATGATATCCCAACAATGATCATGTTCCAACAAGGAACAAACTCCAATCATCACCTACAACTAGCAACGCTATAAGAGGGGCTGAGCAAAGCGGTAACATAGCCAAACAACGGTTTGCTAGGAAATGTGGGTTAGAGGCTTGACATGGCAATATGGGAGGCAATGATATAGCAAGTGGTAGGTATCGCAACATAGCAAAAGAGCGAGCAAACTAGCAAGCAAAGATAGAAGTGATTTCGAGGGTATGGTCATCTTGCCTGCAAAGTTCTCTGAGTTGATGTAAGCTTGATCCTCGTAAGCGTACTCAACGGGTTCCTCGATCACGTACTCGTCTCCCGGCTCTACCGAAAGCAAGAACACAAGCAAAGGGAATCACAATCAACCATGGTGCAATGCGCAAGCAACATGATGCAAAACATCGCATGATATGCGAGATGTAAAATGCAATGCATATGCGTGCTCCAGAAGGAAAAGATGGAACTAGGCCTCAACTTGACAAACCAAGAGTGCCACTGGAAAGATGAGTTGATTTCGGTCGAAATCGATATAAAGATCACCGGAATCGGATGCACGGTTTGCAAATGGCAAGCAAAACAATAATGGCACGATTCTGCGATTAATAGCACGATGCCATCTAAAATGCAACGAGAAAATAAGCTACTGCACTCTAACATAGCAACAAAGCACATGGCAGTGATCCACTCAAGATGCTTGAAAAAAGATGAACACTGAGCTACGGCTAAATCACACAATAGCAGGTTCAAACAAGCATGGCAAAAGTGCAAAAGATATCAGGTTCACAGACTTTGTGAAAATAACAACATAACAGGATTTAACATCAGGAAGCATTGTTTATAGCAAGATAACAACATGCTACATGGTCAGATCATAGAAAATCAAGACATGGCATGAAACTACTCCAAGAATATAACAAAAGTCCCTTACTGACCATAAGCCAAAAAGGATCAGAAGATATGATTACACCCATGTAAACATAGCAAGTTTCGTTAACAGATTCAGACTTACCAGAAAAATTGGACATGGCAAAAACAGAGTTACGTAGGCATGTTTGCGAGCTCGATGCTCTCACCACAAGGCATTGCATGACAAATTAAGCATACACCTAGCAAGAAGACATGTTCAAGAAGCTAACCATGGCAAGAACAATCTCATAGCATGCATGGATAAACTACAACAACCTCAGCAAAATTGAATAACATGTAAACAATCTGCCACGAACGTTCTACAACAAAAGTAGAGCAAGATTGAGACATGCTAGGTTACTCCATAATTGTAAAAAAAGACATGGATGGATAGAACATAACAATATCTCAAAATCATCCTTACTGAACATGCTCAAAAGAGACATGGATCACTCTGAAGCAACATGAATACATGGCATAAAAATAACATCAGGGAAATGACTTAGAAGAATTCTAAGTCCCTGAAATCAGCAACATCACGAGAGCTACTTTTCATGCTTGTGCTAGTCACCACATTGATCAAAAAAATACATGGCATACACCCCTGTAAAGATGGCATGGCATAGCCCAAAACACATGTAGGGCTCAAGTTCATAGGAGGCACACAATAAACATGGCGAAAATGACAAATGCACATAATCTGTTAAGAAACAGAAACTAACATTTTATAGCACTCTTGCAACAACATTTTAGGCATCAAGATGGACTCAAACAAGCATGGTGCAATGGAATGAAATGAAGAGGACAACCTAACGAACATTTTGATATATGGCACGCCCAAAATAGAGCTATGGATGCAGAGTTATGGCATGATGAAGAATGCATAAAAAATGAACAGGGACGAGGACTTAGTGAAAATAGACCTAGGGTTTCTCAGATCTGGCGCGTGAACCGAGGCGGCAGCGGATCTCGTTAGAGACGAAGCAAAGGGCGGCCGGAGCGAGCTCGGGCTTGCCAGCGTTGGCGAGGCCGGGCAGCGCGGCGTCATGCGACGCGGGGTCAGGCGGCGGAGGCAGCAGCCGACGCCGGTGGAGGCAGGCGCGGGGCAGCGCGACGGAGGCGGCGGCCGGCACCAGCGACTCGGGGGGCGGAGGGAGGAAGACGCGAGGTGGCGGGGTGAGGCACGGCGGCCGGCGAGGAGGGAGAGCGGCGGCGCGGCGAGCGCGGGCGTGGGAGACCGGGCGGCAGCGGCGGCTCCGGGCCGCAGGGGCCGAGAGCAGGCCGAGCGGGCCGGCGGTGCGGGGAACGGGGTGGAGCCACGTGGTGGCGGATGGTTGGCTGAGGGGGGTGGCGGACGCGTCCGGCCGGCGGCGGACGTGTCCGGCGGCGTGGAGGAGCGGGGCTAGGGTTTCGGGATCCGGAATTTTGGAGGGGAGGCCTATTTATAGATTCTGGGAGCTAGGAGAGTCCAAATGGAGTGTGGTTTTTGGCCACGCGATCGTGATCGAACGCCGAGAGGATGGAGGGGGTTTGGATGTTTTTTGGGCCACTTTGGAGGGGTGTTGGGCTGCAACACACACGAGGCCCTTACGGTTCCTCGGTTAACCGTTGGAGTATCAAACGGACTCCAAATGGCACAAAACTTGACAGGCGGTCTACTCTTTGTGTCCCAAGGCCTCTTGGCAAATCACGGTCCAACCCAAGAACGTTTAACACCCACACACGAAAAGAGGCAAAAGGGGACGCCGGAGGACATATGAGTGTCGGATTGCAAAACGGACAACGGGGAAAATGCTCGGATGCATGCGACGAACACGTATGCGAATGCGATGCACATGATGACATGATATGAGATGCATGACATAGACAACATGCAAAATGAAGACAAACCCAACCACGAGGGAATAACATAACTTAGTGCCGAAACTGGCAAGAGTTGGAATACAAATATGGCAAGTTACATACGGGGCATTACAACACTCCACCACTACGAAAGGATCTCGTCCCGAGATCTAGGACTGGAAAAACTCCGGATATTCGGAACGGAGGTGGTCCTCGCGTTCCCAGGTGGCTTCACGGTCGGAATGATGTGACCACTTCACTTTCAGAAATTTGATAGACTTGTTGCGAGTCTTGCGCTCAGTGTCTTCAAGAATAGCAACAGGATGCTCATGATAAGACATGTCTGCTTGGAGATCAATCTCTTCAAAGTTGATGGTGCGTTCAGGAGTCTTGAACACTTGCGAAGCTGAGACACGTGAAACACATCGTGTACATTTGCAAAGTTGGATGGAATCTCAAGTTGATAGGCGAGATTGCCTCTTTTTCCAATGATCTTGAAAGGACCCACGTATCTAGGGGCAAGCTTCCCTTTGATACCGAAGAGACGAGTTCCTTTCATTGGAGAGACGCGGAGGTAGACATGGTCTCCGATCTCGAAAGCCAAGTCATGATGCTTGCTATCATAGTAACTCTTCTGGCGCGATTGCGCGGCTTTGAGATTTTCACGAATGACTTTGCACATTTCTTCAGCCTGTGTGATTAAGTCATTGCCAAGAAGTTGGCGTTCACCAGTCTCTGTCCAATTAAGAGGAGTACGACACTTTCTGCCATACAGAATCTCAAATGGGGCCTTGCCCGAACTCGCTTGGAAGCTGTTGTTGTAGGAGAACTAGGCATATGGAAGACAATCTTCCCACTTCATACCGAAAGAAAGGACACAAACCATGAGCATATCTTCAAGAATTTGATTTACTCGCTCGACCTATCCACTAGTTTGAGGATGAAAGGCTGTGCTGAAGCGAATGTTGGTGCCCATGGCCTTCTAGAAGGAATCCCAAAACTTAGAAGTGAAGATGCTTCCACAATCTGAAGATATCAACTGTGGAATGCTGTGCAAGGAGACAATCCTGGAGGTATATAGCTCTGCCAACTGAGCTGTTGTGATAGATTCTTTGATAGGAAGAAAATGAGCCACTTTAGTGAGCTTGTCGATGACAACAAAGATAGCATCATTGCCACACTTGGACTTGGTAAATCAAGTCACGAAGTCCATCTCGATATGGTCAAACTTCCATTCTGGAATGGCAAGAGGTTGGAGGAGACCAGCTGGCCGTTGGTGTTCTGTTTTCACTCTTCTGCAAACATCACATTCATTCACGAACTGAGCAATCTCGCGCTTCATTCGAGTCCACCAATATGACTACTTGAGGTCATGGTACATCTTTGTACTTCTAGGATGAATAGATAGGAGTGAATTGTGAGCCTCATTCATAATGACTTTACGAAGATCACCCTTTGGAACAACAATGCGATCCTCGAAGAATAGAGTATCCTTGTCATCAAGACGATAGCATTTGTACTTGGGTTGGCTCTTGGAAATCCCAATCTTCACCTTCTTCACCATAGCATCAAGAAGTTGAGCCTCACGAATCTAATCTTCCAATGTAGGAGAGACTTGGAGGTTGGCAAGGAATCCTTGAGGAACAACTTGGAGATTAAGTTTGCGGAAAGCTTCACAAAGATCCGGTTGGTAGGGCTTGAGAATCAAACTGTTGCAGTAAGCCTTCCTGCTCAAAGCGTCAGCAATGACATTGGCCTTGCCTGGAGTATATTCAATACTCGAATTATACTCTTGAATCATTTCGAGCCAACGAGTCTGCCTAAGGTTGAGGTTGGGCTGAGTGAAGATGTACTTGAGACTCTTATGATCAGTGAAGATGTCCACTTTCCTTCCCAACAAGAGATGTCTCCAAGTTAAAAGAGCATGGACAACTGCCGCCAACTCGAGGTCATGAGTGGGGTAGTTCTTTTCGTTGGGCTTGAACTGGTGAGAGGTATAGGCCACAACTTTCTTCTCTTGCATTAACACAGCACCGAGACCTTGAAAGGAAGCATCACAGAAAACCTCGAATGGTTTGGATTCATCAGGAGGAGTCAGAACTGGAGCTGTGACTAACTTCTCTTTGAGGGTGTTGAAAGCGATGTCACATTCAGGCGTCCAGACATACTTCACATGCTTCTGGAGGAGGTTGGAAAGAGGCTTCGCGATCTTAGAGAAATTTTCAATGAATCTTCGACAATAGCTTGCGAGCCCAAGGAAGCTGTGGAGTTGCTTCAAATTCTGAGGTGGTTCCCAATTCACAATTGCAGACACCTTCTTAGGATTAACAGCTATGCCCTTGGCGGAGATGATATGCCCAAGGTAGAGAACCTCATCGAGCCAAAACTCGCACTTTGAAAACTTCGCATAGAACTGATGTTCTCTGAGTTTGTCCAGCACCAATCTCAAGTGCTTGGCATGATCCTCCTTGTTCTTGGAAAAGACCAAAATGTCATCGAGATAGACCAAGACGAAGTAATTTGTGTAGGAGTTGAAGATGAAGTTCATCATGCGAGAGAACGTTGGAGGAGCATTAACAAGGCCAAAAGACATGACAGTGTATTCATAGGAACCATAGCTTGTTCTGAACGCTGTCTTGGGGATGTCTTGTTCACGAATGCGAATCTGATGATAGCCCATAGGGAGGTCAAGCTTGGAGAATACTTGAGCACCTTTGAGTTGTTCGAAAAGCTCATTGATGTTGGGAAGTGGGTACTTGTTCTTTATGGTCTTCTTGTTCAATGGATGGTAGTCGACGCAGAGTCGGTGCGTGCCATCCTTCTTCTTGACAAAAAGAACACCACAACCCCATGGAGAAGAACTCGGTTGGATCAGACCCATACGCTCTTGTATATCGAGTTGTTTCTTCAGCTCCTTCAACTGTTCTGGTCCAAGCTTGTAAGGATGTTTGCAAACAGGTTCTGTGCCAGGCTCAAGATCAATGAAGAATTCAACTGGCCAGCGAGGAGGCATTCCTGGAAGCTCTTCTAGAAAGACGTCTTGATATTCACAAATGACTAGAATCTGAGAGATGGCATTCAACTCGCCCTTCTCATTGAGAGAAAACAGTCGAATGGTATCGTCACGAGCTGCATATATGATCACATCCTCAGACGAGTGTGTTAATTGAATCTCCCTGGCAGCACAATCAAGTTGAGCCTTGTGCTTAGAAAGCCAGCCCATTTCGAGAATAAGATCAATATCCGAGTCACCGAGAACAATTGGAGAGGACAGAAACTTATAGTCGCCCATCTTGATAGAAACATCCGAGATGCAATTGATAGATGTCATTTGCTTGCTCGGGGACACAATCTTCAATGAGAAAGGAATCTTTTTGGTCAAAAACTCATACTTGGCAACAAAAGGTCTTGAAATGAAAGAAAGTGATGCACCAGTGTCAAAAAGAACTTTTGCAGGAATATCGTTAACAGGAAGGTTACCCATGATCACTTCTGAAGGGTCCTCTGCCTGAGCTGTGTTCATCATGTTGACCTTTGCAGACTTGGGATTATGCTTGACCACTGCATTGCTAGCAGATCTCACAGGAGGAGGAGGAAGACGCCTCTAGTTGAAGCATTTGTTTGCATAGTAACCCTTCTGCTGACACTTGTTGCACGTAACCTCTGAGAGCGGACGGTGATACGGAGCACTTGATCTTGGAGCACGAGACAAAGCCTTGTTCTGAAAGCCTGGGTTGGGTGGGTGGGAAGACCATTGCCACCTTTGCTCTTCTGCTGATGAGGCTGACGGAACGGAGGAGGAGGAGGCAACCAGTACTTTTGCTTCTTAGCTGCCACTTGAGTTGAATAAGAAGAAGGAGTTGCATCCCTGTCTCTCTTCTTGGAAGCATCACACTTGAGCTGAGCAGCCTCTTGCTTTAATGCCATGTTGTAGAATTCATCATACTTTTTCGGCTCAAAAAGCACGAGGGCTAGTTGCAGATCTTCTCTGAGGCCACCTCTGAACTGATAAATCATGCTCTTCTCGTCAAGGACATCTTGCTTAGCGAAACGAGCGAGCCTCTGGAACATGATGTTGTATTGGTAAACAGACAAGCTGCCTTGCTTCAGATTGCGGAACTCCTCACGCTTACTCTCAACAACACTCTGAGGAATGTGGTGAGCTCTGAAGTCTTGGCGGAAATCATCCCAGGTAATCACACGACCTCCTCTGGAATCTTTGTATTGTTGATACCACTCAGCAGCTTGGCCTTTGAGTTGGAATGAAGCAAACTTGACAAAGTCCTCAGGCCTGACGTTGCTGCACTCAAAATGTTTGCAGATATCCACGAGCCAATCATCAGCTTCTGTCGCCTCGACACAGTTACTGAAAGACTTCGGCTGGTTTGCGAGGAACTGGTTGAGGGTAGCAAACTGAGTTCGATTGTTGCCATGGCCTTGATTTCCTTAGTTGCGCTCTTGCAGGAGTTGCATAATCAACTGCGTGTTGGCGTTGGTAGCGGCCATCACAGCTTGCCATGCCTCCAGAGGTGGAGGTGGCGGTGGTGGTTCTGGATTCTGATGCGTTGGAGGAGCCATCCTGAAGAGGGTGACATCCGTTAGCATCTTGAAAGACATATATTCAAGCTGAATCAAATGGATCGAAATTGCAACTTATAGCCTTATCATTCGAACAAGAATGAACGAATGAATTCCAAATTAAATGGTCACACTTCCATAAATTGAGAAGCCACTTAGATAGAGGTATATGAATAAAATAACAAGGTACGGATATGAACAAATACTTGGTAAGGATTACCCAATCACAAACCAAATATCTGCGGAAGAAATACTAGACCTACATGAATTCCCACCTATGAAACTCCCGAAATTTTCTGGTTATGCAATCAGGTGTTGGGGATACAGGGGAAGCATAATATCTCACCCAAAACTAGCAAATCCTACATTCAGCTGTATCCATCCTTCAACACATAACCAAGAAACCTTCGGAAATCATTTACCTCAACCTTCGAAAAGCATCCGTTATAGGATTTATGGCAATACTCCCGAACTCCCGCCCCAGTACTGGGTGGCGTAGAGGTTATCTCACCAACAACTGCATAAAAGAGATTTTCGATGTCGGCGAAACTCAGGTATTCCAGAACGGCAACGATAAAATTGTGACGACAACACCTTGGAGCTCAACTCCCCGGGACACTGCCACAACCCCTAAATGTCAGGAGGCGCCAAGAACAATGTTCTTGTCACAAAACCATCGGAACGATTCCAAGATACCCCGCGTGATCCTAAAATTTTGTTTTAGTGAAATTTGAGAAGAGAAGAGTCAAAACTCTATGTCAAGAGGCCTCACCAGAGCGACGAAGGGACTGAGGAGTAAAAAGAATCCTACTCTCCGATATATATAATCCTAAAAGACTCAAAACATTTTTCTAGACTCAACAACACCAGCGATTCGATCAAGCAGGGGGGTCCTAAGTCGGGGAAGGCTCTGATTACCAACTTGTAACACCCACGATGCGGCTATATCTCCCACGTGTCGGGGCATGACTTAGAGGCATAACCGCATTGTAGGCATGTCGCAAGAGGGGTAATCTTTACACATCCCATGTACTGAATAAGAAGGAGGTATAGAGTTGGCTTACAATCGCCACTTCACACAATACATAAATATAGCATTACATCATCCAGATACAATCAAGGTCCGACTATGAAACCAAAATAAAGACAACCCCAAATGCATAAGATCCCTGATCGCCCCAACTGGGCTCCACTATTGATCGTCTGGAAAGGAAACGTAATAACGCCCTGAGTCCTCATCGAACTCCCACTTGAGTTCAGTCGCATCCCCTGGAATGACATCATCGGCACCTGCATCTGGTTTTGAAAGTAATCTGTGAGTCACGGGGACTCAGCAATTTCACACCCTCGCGATCAAGACTATTTAAGCTTATGGTTAGGGAAAAGGTATGTGAGGTGGAGCTGCAGCAAGCACTAGCATATATGGTGGCTAACATACACAAATGAGAGCGAGAAGAGAAAGGCAAAGCACGGTCGGGAATCTATGATCAAGAACTGATCCTAGAACTACTTACGTTCAAGCATAACACGAGACCGTGTTCTCTTCCCGGACTCCACCGAAAAGAGACCATCACGGCTACACACGCTGTTGATCCATTTTAGTTAAGTTAAGTCTTCAAGTTCTGTACAACCGGATATTAACAAATTCCCATCTGCCCATAACCGCAGGCACGACTTTCGAAAGTTCAAATCCCTGCAGGGGTGTCCCAACTTAGCCCATCACAAGCTCTCACGGTCAACGAAGGATATTCCTTCTCCCCGGACGGCCCGATCATACTCGGAATCCGGTTACGAGACATTTCGACAATGGTAAAACAAGTCCAGCAAAGCCGCTCGATGTGCGACAAATCCCAATAGGAGTCGCACGTATCTCATTCTCAGTGCACACCAGATGAACACTACGTACAACTAAAACCAACCCTCAAGTTTCCCTGAGGTGGCGCTGCAAGTGGCTCTATTTTGGACCAACACTAAGAGGATCACTGACCCGGGGGTTTAAAATAAAGATGACCCTTGAGTCCGCGGAACCCAAGGGAAAAGGCTTAGGTGGAAAATGATAAAACCAAGGTTGGGCCTTGCTGGAGGAGTTTTATTCAAGGCGAACTGTCAAGGGGTTCCCATTATAACCCAACCGCGTAAGGAACGCAAAATCAAGGAACATAACACCGGTATGACGGAAACTAGGGCGGCAAGAGTGGAACAAAACACCTGGCATAAGGCCGAGCCTTCCACCCTTTTACCAAGTATATAGGTGCATTAAAGTAAACAATATATAATAATGATATCCCAACAATAATCATGTTCCAACAAGGAACAAACTCCAATCTTCACCTGCAACTAGCAACGCTATAAGAGGGGCTGAGCAAAGTGGTAATATAGCCAAACAATGGTTTGCTAGGACAAGGGGGGTTAGAGGCTTGACATGGCAATATGGGAGGCATGATATAGCATGTGGTAGGTATCGCGGCATAGGCATAGCAATAGAGCGAGCAACTAGCAAGCAAAGATAGAAGTGATTTCGAGGGTATGGTCATCTTGCCTGCAAAGTTCTCCGAGTTGACGTAAGCTTGATCCTCGTAAGCGAACTCAACGGGTTCCTCGATGACGTACTCATCTCCCGGATCTACCCAAAGCGAGAACACAAGCAAAGGGAACCAAAATCAACCAGGGTGCAATGCGCAAGCAACATGATGCAAAACATGGCATGATATGCGAGATGTAAAATGCAATGCATATGCGTGCTCCGGAACGAAAAGATGGAACCAGGCCTCAACTTGACAAACCAAGAGTGCCACTGGAAAGATGAGTTGATTTCGGTCGAAATTGATATAAAGATCACCGGAATCGATGCACGGTTTGCAAATGGCAAGCAAAACAATAATGACACGATTCTGCGATTAACAGCACGATGCCATCTAAAATGCAACGAGAAAATAAGCTACTGCACTCTAACATTGCAACAAAGCACATGTCAGTGATACACTCAAGATGCTTGACAAAATATGAACACTGAGCTACGGATAAATCACACAATAGCAGGTTCAAACAAGCATGGCAAAAGTGCAAAAGATATCAGGTTCACAGACTTAGTGAAAATAACAACATAACAGGATTTAACATCAGGAAGCAATGTTTAGAGAAACTACTCAAAGCATATAACAAAAGTCCCATACTGACCATAAGCCAAAAAGGATCAGAAGATATGATGGCACCCATGTAAACATAGCAAGTTTCGTTAACAGCTTCAGACTTAGCAGAAAAACTGGACATGGCAAAAACAGAGTTACGTAGGCATGTTTGTGAGCTCGATGCACTCACCACAAGGTATTGCATGACAAACTAAGCATACACCCAGCAAGAAGACATGTTCAAGAAGCTAACCATGGCAAGAACAATCTCATAGCATGCATGGATCAACTACAACAACCTCGGCAAAATTGAATAACATGTAAACGATCTGCCAGGAACGTTTTACAGCAAAAGTAGAGCAAGATTGAGACATGCTAGGTTACTCCATAATTGCAAAAAAAATGGTTGGATAGAACATAACAATATCTCAAAATCATCCTTACTGAACATGCTCAAAAGAGACATGGATCACTCTGAAGCAACATGAATACATGGCATAAAAATAACATCAAGGAAATGACTTAGAAGAATTCTAAGTCCCTGAAATCAGCAACATCATGAGAGCTACTTTGCATGCTTGTGCTAGTCACCACATTGATCACAAAAATACATGGCATACACCCCTGTAAAGATGGCATGACATAGCCCAAAACACATGTAGGGCTCAAGTTCATAGGAGGCACACAATAAACATGGCAAAAATGACAAATGCCCATAATCTGTTAAGAAACAGAAACTAACATTTTATAGCACTCTTGCAATAGCATTTTAGGCATCAAGATGGACTCAAACAAGCATGGTGCAATGGTACGAAATGAAGAGGAGAACCTAAAGAACATTTTGATATATGGCACGCCCAAAACGGAGCTACGAATGTAGAGTTATGGCATGATGGAGAATGCATAAAAATGAACAGGGACGAGGACTTAGTGAAAATAGACCTAGGGTTTCTCAGATCTGGCGCACGAACCAAGGCGGCGGCAGATCTCGCCGGAGACGAAGAAGAGGGCAGCCGGAGCGAGCTCGGGCTCGCCGGCGTTGGCGAGGCCGGGCGGCGCGGGGTCAGGCGGCGGAGGCAGCAGCCGACGCCGGTGGAGGCAGGCGCGGGGCAGCACGA
>NC_041386.1:225806751-225811977 GCF_002162155.2 Triticum dicoccoides
GGGCCGGCGGTGCGAGGAACGGGGCGGAGCCACGTGGCGGCGGACGGTTGGCTGAGGGGGGTGGCGGACGCGTCCGGCCGGCGGCGGACGTGTCCGGCGGCGCGGAGGAGCGGTGGAGGCAGGCTAGGGGCAACACACACGAAGCCCTTACGGTTCCTCGGTTAACCATTGGAGTATCAAATGGACTCCAAATGGCACGAAACTTGACAGGCGGTCTACTGGTAGTGTCCCAAGGCCGCTTGGCAAATCTCGGTCCAACCCGAGAACGTTTAACACCCGCACACGAAAAGAGGCAAAAGGGGACGCCGGAGGACATAGGAGTGTCGGAATGCAAAATGAACAACGGGGAAAATGCTCGGATGCATGAGACAAACACGTATGCGAATGCGATGCACATGATGACATGATATGAGATGCATGACATGGACAACATGCAAAACGAAGACAAACCCAACCACGAGGGAATAACATAACTTAGTGTCGAAACTGGCAAGAGTTGGAATACAAATATGGCAAGTTACATACGGGGCGTTACAGAAGATTGGGAACTCAACGAAGGTAAGGAGTCAGGTATAACACCTAAGTTTGATTGTGTTAAATATTTTATGGATACCGATGCTTTTTGTGAATTTAGCACTAAATATGGACTTGACTCTGAGATAGTAGCTTATTTCTGTGAATCATTTGCTACTCATGTTGATCTCCCTAAGGAGAAGTGGATTAAATATCATCCTCCCATTGAAGTAAAAGTAGTTGAACCTATTAAAGTTGGAGAAAAGACTATCACTTATAATGTTGATCCTATTGTTCCTACCGCTTATATTGAGAAGCCACCTTTCCCTACTAGAATAAAGGATCATGCTAACGCTTCAACTTTGGTTCGTAAGAGTAATACTAGAACAACCAAACCCTCTGAGCAAATTAAAGTTGAACCTAGTATTTCTATGGTTAAAGATATCTTGTCCGTTAATATTGATGGGCATGTTATTTACTTTTGTGATGAAGATGCTAGAATTGCTAGACCTGATACTAAAAATAAACATAGACCTGTTGTAGGCATGCCTGTTATTTCTGTTAAAATAGGAGATCATTGCTATCATGGCTTATGTGATATGGGTGCTAGTGCGAGTACAATACCTCATTCTTTATATGAAGAAATTATGCATGATATTGCACCTGCTGAGATAGAAGGTATTGATGTTACAATGAAGCTTGCCAATAGAGAGACTATCTCACCGATTGGGATTGTTAGAGATGTTGAAGTCTTGTGTGGGAAAGTTAAATATCCTGCTGATTTTCTTGTTCTTGGTTCCCCACAAGATGACTTTTGTCCCATTATATTTGGTAGACCCTTCTTGAATACTGTTAATGCTAAGATAGACTGCAAAAAGGATATTGTTTCTGTTGGTTTAGGGGATATGTCTCATGATTTTAATTTTGCTAAATTTCATAGACAACCCCATGATAAAGAATTGCCTAGTAAAGATGAAATTATTGGTCTTGCTTCTATTTCCGTACCTCCTAATGATCCTTTAGAACAATATCTGCTAGACCATGAAAATGATATGTTTATGAATGAAAGAAGGGAAATAGATGAAATATTCTTTAAAAAGGGACCTATTTTGAAACACAACTTGCCTGTCGAAATTCTAGGGGATCCTCCTCCACCCAAGGGTGATCCCGTGTCTGAGCTTAAACCATTACCTGATACTCTTAAATATGCTTATCTTGATGAAAAGAAGATATATCCTGTTATTATTAGTGCTAACCTTTCAGAGCAAGAAGAGGGGAAATTATTGAAAACTCTGAAGAAGCATCGTGCTACTATTGGATATACTCTTGATGATCTTAAGGGCATTAGTCCCACTCTATGCCAGCACAAAATAAAATTGGAGAAAGACGCTAAACCGGTTGTTGATCACCAACGACGGTTAAATCCCAAGATGAAAGAAGTGGTAAGAAAAGAAATACTAAAGCTTTTGGAGGCAGGTATAATTTATCCTGTTGTTGATAGTCAGTGGGTATGTCCTGTCCATTGTGTCCCTAAGAAAGGAGGTATTACTGTTGTTCCTAATGATAAAGATGAATTGATCCCACAAAGAATTGTTATAGGTTATAGAATGGAAATTGATTTTCACAAATTAAATAAAGCTACTAAAAAGGGATCACTACCCTTTACCTTTTATTGATCAAATGCTAGAAAGATTATCTAAACATACACTTTTTTTTCTTTCTAGATGGTTATTCTGGTTTCTCTCAAATACCCGTGTCAAAAGAGGATCAAGAAAAGAACACCTTTACTTGCCCTTTTGGTACCTTTGCTTATAGACGTATGCCTTTTGGTTTACGTAATGCACCTAGTACCTTTCAATGATGCATGAATGCTATATTCTCTGACTTTTGTGAAAAGACTGTTGAGGTATTCATGGATAATTTTTCTGTATATGGAACTTCTTTTGATGATTGCTTAAGCAACCTTGATCGAGTTTTGCGGAGATGTGAAGAAACTAATCTTGTCTTGAATTGGGAGAAGTGCCACTTTATGGTTAATGAAGGCATTGTCTTGGGACATAAAATTTCTGAAAGAGGTATCGAAGTTGATAAAGCTAAAGTTGGTGCTATTGAAAAGATGTCGTGTCCTAAGGACATTAAAGGTATAAGAAGTTTCTTTGGTCATGCCAGTTTTTATAGGAGGTTCATTAAAGATTTCTCAAAAATCTCCAGGCCTCTAACTAATCTCTTACAAAAAGATGGTCCTTTTGTCTTTGATGATGATTGTGTAGAAGCATATGAAATACTTAAGAAAGCCTTGATTTCTGCCCCTATTATTCAGCCTCCCGATTGGAATTTACCCTTTGAAATTATGTGTGATGCTAGTGATTATGATGTAGGTGCTGTTCTAGGACAAAGAGTTGATAAGAAATTAAATGTTATCCAATATGCTAGTAAAACTCTAGACAGTGCCCAAAGAAATTATGCTACTACTGAAAAAGAATTTTTAGCAACTGTATTTGCTTATGGTAAGTTCAGACCGTATATTGTTGATTCCTAAAGTAACAATTCACACTGATCGTGCTGCTATTAAATACCTTATGGAAAAGAAATATGCTAAACCTAGACTTATTAGATGGGTTCTCCTACTACAAGAATTTGATTTGCATATTATTGATAGAAAGGGAGCTGAGAACCCCGTTGCAGACAACTTGTCTAGGTTAGAGAATCTTCTTGATGACCCACTACCTATTGATGATAGCTTTCCCGATGAACAATTAGCTGTCATAAATGCTTCTCGTACTGCTCCATGGTATGCTGATTATGCTAATTACATTGTTGCTAAATTTATACCACCTAGTTTCACATACCAGCAAAAGAAAAGGTTTTTCCATGATTTAGGACATTACTTCTGGGATGACCCACACCTTTATAAATAAGGAGTAGATGGTGTTATTAAATGTTGTGTACCTGAGCATGAACAGGAATAGATCCTACACAAGTATCACTCTAAGGCTTATGGAGGACACCATGCTGGAGATAGAACTGCACATAAGGTATTGCAATCCAGTTTTTATTGGCCTACTCTCTTCAAGGATGCCCGTAAGTTTGTCTTGTCTTGTGATGAATGTCAAGAATTGGTAATATTAGTAGACGTTAAGAAATGCCTATGAATTATTCACTTGTTATAGAACCATTTGATATTTGGGGTTTTGATTATATGGGACCGTTTCCTTCCTCTAATGGTTATACACATATTTTAGTTGTTGTTGATTACATTACTAAGTGGGTAGAAGCTATTCCAAATAGAGGTATTGATCATAACACCTCTATTAAGATGCTTAAAGAAGTTATTTTTTTGAGGTTTGGAGTCCCTAGATATTTAATGACTGATGGTGGTTCACATTTTATTCATGGTGCTTTTCGTAAAATGCTTGCTAAGTATGATGTTAAACATAGAATTGCATCTCCATATCGTCCACAGTCTAGTGGTCAAGTAGAACCGAGAAATAGAGAGCTTAAATTAATTTTGCAAAAGACTGTTAATAGATCTAAAAAGAATTGGTCCAAGAAACTTGATGATGCATTATGGGCATATAGAACTTCATATAAAAATCCTATGGGTATGTCTCCATATAAAATGGTTTATGGAAAAGCATGCCACTTACCTCTTAAACTAGAACATAAGGCATATTGGGCCATTAAAGAGCTCAATTATGATTTCCAATTTGCCGGTGAGAAGAGACTATTTGACATTAGCTCACTTGATGAATGGAGTACCCAGGCTTATGAGAATGCCAAGCCTTTTAAAGAAAAGGCTAAAAGATGGCATGGCAAAAGGATACAAAAACGTGAGTTTAATGTAGGTGATTATGTATTGTTATACAACTCTCGTTTAAGATTTTTTGTAGGAAAACTCCTCTCTAAATGGGAAGGTCCTTACGTTATCGAGGAGGTCTATCACTCCGGTGCCATAAAAATGTAGCGCCCCGAGACCGATGCGCTAGGTATCCTCCAGTTATTCGCTGTTGTTGCCTTGTCATTGCTTGCGTGTCATGCATTTCATATCATGTCATCATGTGCATTTCATTTGCATACATGTGCATTTCATTTGCATACATGGTCGTCTCATGCATCCGAGCATTTTCCCGGTTGTCCATTTTGCAATCCGGCGATCCTATGTCATCCGGTGTCCCTTTCTACCTCGTCTCGTGTGCGGGTGTCAAACGTTCTCGGATTGGACCGAGACTTGCCAAGCGGCCTTGGTTTACTACCGGTAGACCGCCTCTCAAGTTTCGTGCCATTTGGACTTCGTTTGATACTCCAACGGTTAACCGAGGGACCGAAAAGGCCTCGTGTGTGTTGCAGCCCAACACCCCTTCAAAGTGGCCCAAAACCCACCAAAACCCCCTCCATCATCTCGATCGTTCGATCACGATCGCGTGGCCGAAAACCGCACCTCTTTTGGACTCTCCTAGCTCCCTCTACCTATAAATATGAGGCCTCCCACGAAATTTTCGCGCAGATGAAACCCTAAACTCCTCCTCCGCGCGCCGCCGGACATTTCGCCCCGCACCGCCGGACATGTCCACCGTGCCTCCCACCTCACTCCGACGAATCACAACGCCAAGTCAGCTCCGCCGCCCCGCTCGACCTCTCCCGCATCGCCACCTGTCACCGCCGCCTTCTCTCTCCTCGCCTGCGCCGCCGCGGCCCTGCGGGCCCACGGCCGGC
>NC_041386.1:225812343-225880507 GCF_002162155.2 Triticum dicoccoides
GCTGCGCCGCCGCCTCCCGCTCGCCGAAACTCCTCGCCAGCGCACTCCGCCGCCGTGCGCCTCACGCCGCGCCCCGGCCGCGCCGCCCACGCACCGCTGCAGGGAGCTCGCCGCCGGGCCACCGAAGCTCCTCTCCGGCCTCCTCCCTCGTCACCGGCGTCCTCCCTGGCCTCCTCCTCACCTTCCCCTCGCCGGAGCCGCGACCTCGCCGGAGTTCCTCGATCTGCCGCCGCTACAGTACAGGATCCCGATCTGGATCTGGGATCGCTACAGTAAACCCTAGCCCAGTTGACTTTTCCCTCTCTCCCATAATTATTTGCATATCTTCATCAACTCATAACTCTTCATCACCGTTACTCCGATTCGTGCGTGTAGCATATCAAAATGTTCGTCTCGACGAGTATATCATTTCATCTCATTGCATAATTTTCATTTGAGCTCATCTTGATGCCCAAAATGTCGTTGGAAGAGGGTTATGTGATGATTATGTCAGATCTGTTTCAGCAAATGGCCTTTTGTCATTTTTGCCATGATTAATGTGTGCATTCTATGATCCTGAGCTCTACATGTGTTTTGATATATGTCGTGCCATCTTTACAGGGGTGTATGCCATGTATTTTTGTGATCTTTGTGGTGACTAGCACAAGCATGCAAAGTAGCTTACTCGGTGATGCTGATTTCAGGGACTTAGAATTTCACTAAGTCCTTGCCTGTCATTATTTTTATGCCATATGTTCATGTTGTTTCCTAGTGATCCGCGCCTCTTTTGAGGATGATCAGTAAGGATGTTTTGTAGATATTGTGGTGCTCTATCCATCGATGTCTTTGTTTGCATTTATGGAGCACCCTAGCTTGAGTCAATCAAACTCTACTGTTGCTATAAAATGTTCCGGGCAGTTTGTTGACATGTTTAGCAATTTTGCCGAGGATGTTGTTATTGATCCGTACAAGCTATGATGTTGTTCTTGCGATGTCTAGCTTCTATGCCATGTCTTCTTCATGGGTGTATGCTTAGTTTGTCATTCCAATCTCTGTAGTGAGTGCATCGAGCTCGTAAACATGCCTACTTGTTAATTTGTTTTGCATGCTCCGGTTTTTCACTAAGTTTGAATCTGTTTACGTTTTTGCTATGTTCACATGCTTGCAATTGTACTTTCTGGTCCCTTTTGGCTCATGGTCACTAAGGGACTTTTGTTGTATGCTTTGAGTAGCTTCATGCCATGCCTTGATTTTCCATGATATGTTCCTGTAGCATGTAGTTTTCATGCTCTAAACATTGCTTCCTGATGATAAATTCCTGACATGCTGTTAATTTCTCTAAGTCTGAAACCTGTTATCTTTTGCACTTTTGCCATGCTTGTTCGAACCTGTTATTGAGTGAATTAGCCGTAGCTCAGTGTTCATATTTTGTCAAGCATCATGAGTGGATCCCTGCCATGTATTTTGTTGCCATGTTTGAGTGCTGTAGCATATTTAGCTTGATGCATTTAGTTGGTTACTTGATGTTTATCGCAGCCCGGTGCCATATTTGTTTTGCTTGCCATTTCCAAACCGTGCATCCGATTCCGGTGACCTTTATATCGATTTCATCCGAAATCAAATCCCCTTTCCAGTGGCACTCTTGGATTCCAAGTTGATGCCAGGTTCAATCATTCCTTTCCAAATCATGCATATGCATCGCATACCGCATCCCGCATATCATGCCATGTTCATGTGTTGGTTGTTTACTATGTTGTGTGCTTCTTTCCGGTGTTGCTTCTTCGGGTTGGTTCCAATAACGTCGCGTTTGTGAGGGCCCGTTCGACTATGTCCATTTGTCTTCTTCATGGACTCGTTCTTCTTCCTTGCGGGATTTCAAGCAAGATGACCATACTCTCGAAATCACTTCTATCTTTGCTTGCTAGTTGCTCGCTCTTTTGCTATGCTTACGCTGCGATACCTACCACTTGCTTATCATGCCTCCCATATTTCTAGCCAAGCCTCTAACCCACCTTGTCCTAGCAAACTGTTGTTTGGCTATGTTACCGCTTTGCTCAGCCCTCTTATAGCGTTGTTCGTTGCAGGTGAAGATTGGAGTTTGTTCCTTGTTGGAACATGGATATTATTGTTGGGATATCAAAATGTCTCTTCTTTAATTAATGCATCTATATACTTGGTAAAGGGTGGAAGGCTCGGCCTTATGCCTGGTGTTTTGTTCCACTCTTGCCGCCCTAGTTTCCGTCATATCGGTGTTATGTTCCCGGATTTTGCGTTCCTTACATGGTTGGGTTATAATGGGAACCCCTTGACAGTTCACTTTGAATAAAACTCCTCCAGCAAGGCCCAACCTTGGTTTTACCATTCACCACCTAGCCTCTTTTTCCCTCGGGTTAGGCCAACCCAAGGGTCACCTTTATTTTAACCCCCCGGGCCAGTGCTTGTCTAAGTGTTGGTCCGAAATGGGCAGCCTACGGGGCCACCTCGGGGAAACTTGAGGGCTGGTTTTACTCATAGCTTGACATATTCGGTGTTGTCCTGAGAACGAGATATGTGCAGCTCCCATCAGGATGTCGGCGCATCGGGCGGCTTTGCTGGACTTGTTTTACCATTGTCGAGGATGTCTTCTAACCGGGATGTTGAGTCTGATCGGATTGTCTTGGGAGAAGGAATATCCTTCGTTGACCATGAGAGCTTGTGATGGGCTAAGTTGGGAGACCCCTGTAGGGATACTTTCGAAAGCCATGCCCGCGGTTATGGGCAGATGGGAATTTGTTAATGTCCGGTTGTAGAAAACCTAAAGTTTATCTTAATTAAAATGCACCAACCGCGTGTGTAACCGTGATGGTCTCTTCTCGGCGGAGTCCGGGAAGTGAACACGATGTTGGAGTTATGCTTGACGTAGGTTGTTCTAGGATCACTTCTTGATCATAGTTTCTCGATCGTGCTTTGCCTTCTCTTCTCGCTCTCATTTGCGTATGTTAGCCACCAAATATGCTAGTCACTTGCTGCAGCTCCACCTCATACCTTTTACCCTACCTATAAGCTTAAATAGTCTTGATCGCGAGGGTGTGAGATTGTTGAGTCCCCGTGACTCACAGATACTTCCAAAACCAGCTTGCAGGTGCCGTTGAACCGTGCAGATGACGCAACCAAGCTCAAGGAGGATCTCTATGAAGATCGTGTTCTTTATGTTGTTCTGTTTTCCAGTTGATCAGTAGTGGAGCCCAGTTGGGTCGATCGGGGATCTGTGTAGCATTTGGGGTAGTCTTCTTTTATTTTGGTTCTGTAGTTGGACCTTGAGTATATTTGGATGATGTAATGCTTTATTCATGTAATTGTGTGAAGTGGCGATTGTAATCCAACTATGTATCTCTTTCCCTTATGTATTACATGGGTTGTGTGAAGATTACCTCACTTGCGACATTGCTTTCAATGCGGTTATGCCTCTAAGTCGTGCTTCGACACGTGGGAGATATAGTCGCATCGAGGTCGTTACAAGTTGGTATCAGAGCCTTCCCCGACCTTAGGAGCCCCCTGCTTGATCGAATCGTTGGCATTGTTGAGTCTAGAACAATGTTTTGAGTCATTTAGGATTATATATATCAGAGAGTAGGACTTCTTTTTACTCCTCAGTCCCTTCATCGCTCTGGAGAGGCTTCCTGACGTAGAGTTTTGACTCCTCTCTTCTCAAATTTCACTAAAAAAAATTTAGGATCACGCGGGTATCTTGGAATCGTTCCGATGGTTTTGTGATGAGAACATTGTTCTTGGTGCCTCCTGACATTTAGGGGTTGTGGCTGTTTCCCGGGGAGTTGAGCTCCAAGGTGTTGTCGTCACAATTTTATCGTTGCAGTTCTGGAATACCCGAGTTTTGCCGACATCGAAAATCTCTTTTATGCAGTTGTTGGTGAGATAACCTCGACGCCACCCAGTACTGGGGCGGGAGTTCGGGAGTATTGCAATAACTTGTATAACGGATGCTTTTCGATGGTTGAGGTAGATGATTTCTGAAGGTTTCTTGGTTATGTGTTGAAGGATGGATACAGCTGGATGTAGGATTTGCTAGTTTTGGGTGAGATATTATGCTTCCCCTGTATCCCCAACACCTGATTGCATAACCGGAAAGTCTCAGGAGTTTATAAGTGGGAATTCAAGTAGCTCTTAGGATATCTTTCCGACAGATGTATGATATGAAATTGGGGTTCGACGTCTAGTTGTCCGCCTATCTATGGTTGGTTTTATAGTGGTCTCGTTGTGTCTTAAAGAGTCCTTCACTATGCCGACTCGGGGACGATTCGTATGTCATGTGCACTGCCTTGTACATGATGGTGATATACGATCGAGCCCGTGTAGGCCCCACCATGAAAATTTGGGACGAAATCTCTATCATATGTTCGTTCCGGCTTATTCTGCAAGCCAATCCTTTGTTTTGTTTTCAATTGTGGTATTCGAGTTGCTTCAGTGTCAAATGTTGATTCCATACCTTCCCCAAATGATGTTCTCATATTTCTATGTGATTACCAATCCTTCATGATAATCGGGATTGTCATGACAATCCTTCTCAACCAGCGTATTTCTCTTCAAGTGGATCCGATCAACATTCGCAAGATCAACTCAAGTTTTCTCAATGTTGTTTGTTTCATCCATCTAAAAGTTGCCTTTGTTTTTCCCACCCTCCCTCCCTTGTTTTTTCTTCAAGGACTCATATATCTCAATCAAGTATCATTTTATTGATGTGAAGTCTCTTCTTTCTTTCCTTTCAATGTTCTTACTCAGTGTTTCTCAGGAAGATTCTAACGGAGTGTCACATCCCTGCTTTTAGTCATGCATTAGGATTGGATGAACTTGTGAATCATGTTTAAGTTTATTTTAAACTTGAAATGGGGCCTAATCAACCCCAACACCCCCCTGAAAATGCTAATTCCCAACAATTGGAATTTCAATGAACCCAAAATGCCCTTCATAAAGCCGACCATTTTTGGTTCTGGTTTAAACCTCTGCCAAAAATGGTCTTGCAAATTATGGAGCCATTCGGGATTTTTGAACAAGCCATAAGTATTTGAATTTGGGCATTTTAAATACTATAAATATTTTAAAGTGCTCAAATACTCTTGGAAGTATTTTTAGGCAGTTGAGAATATTTTCAAATGTGCCTCTGAATATTCCCAGGATTTTTAGAAATGGAATGGTATTTTAATCATTTCAATACATAGAGTAGAGCAAATAAAAAAGAGAAAACAAAAAGGAACAGATGACTTACCTGGAAGCCCACCTAGCAGGCCCACCTACTGGCCCAGCCCACCTCCTGTGCCAGCGAGCTACTTGCACTCGCCAGCACAAGCAAGCAGCTGCTCGACGGCGAGCACATCATGCATGCCACACATCTGCCCGCCGCCTCGCCGCTCCCCTTGTCGAGCTGTCACCCTGGGACGCACCCCCACCTCTCTCTCGAGCTCCCAGACACACTCGCTCTCCTCCCCTGACCCTCTCTCTCGCCCTCCTCGACGACGCCCGAGCCGTCACCGTCGCCGCCGCTCGTCGCAGCCGCGTCCAACGCCATCCCCGAGCCGCGCCATCGTGTCTAGGAGCGTCGCCGTCGTCGACTACGTCGACTAGCCAAGTCGCACGACACCGGAGCCCCTGCAACGTCGCCGTCGCCGTCGTCTTCAACCTCGGGCCGCCCGAGATCGCCATCGCCATTCCGACCGCACCGAGCCCTCCCCGAGCTCGCTGACCCTCTCTGCGGCTTCCTAGTGAGCTGCTACTCCTCCCCCTTCTCTCCGCTTCGTCGCTAGAGCTCTGTAGCCGCCACGCCTCTTTCGTCCGAACGCGCCGCCGCCTGAGCTCGTCTTCGACGTAGCTCCGGCCGCTTAGCGGTCCCGCTGGCATGTCCAGCATGCTCACCGTATCGCGTAGATGTTGTAGGTGCTAGCGCCACGCCGCCTAGGCCACTGCAGCCACGCACACGAGCTGACCCGAGATTCGGCCACTTTCCGGCCACGCCATCACCAAGGCTGGATGCGGGCGAGCACCAGCTGCCCGTAGCTGCTCTCCGCAGCAAATGGTGCCCTGTGGGCAAATCCCACAGCACGCCGCCGCGTCTGGCCTCCCCGGCGGCTAAACGCCGGCAGGCGCTGACCGCTGACCGGCGAGGTTTGACCCCGCCGAGTCAGGTTGACTTCCCCCTCTCTCTCACTGACATGCGGGTCTTGCCCGATTAATTACTCTGTTAGTGCTAATTAACTAGGTTAGTTTAATTAGTATAGTCATCGACTAGTGGGCCCTGCCCAGTTAATTAGACTAACTAAACGTAGTTAGTGTAGAGAGTCACTGACCAGTGGGCCCCACTGGTCAGGTTTGACTGGCCACTGGCGCCTTTGACTCGCTGACGTCACAGTGACGCAGTGCTGACACAATTATTTAATTTCTGGATTTATTTTCATATAGGAAATTCCGGAAAATAGCCTAAACTTCTAAAAATCATAGAAAATCAACCATAGCTCCAAATCAAACAAATTATATATGAAAAATGATCAGAAAAATTCAATCTATCCATCTGTAATTGTTTCATGCATGAAAAACCACTTTAACCTTGATGTTTAGGTGAAACAAGCTAACATGCTCATTATGCATAAGAACTTTAACTTTCATTTGAATCTTTGATTCAAATGGACCCATTTCAACTTGTTTCACATTGCATTAGGCAGGACACATCATTTTGCCATGTCATAGCATGCATCATATTGTTGCATATCGTCATGTGTTGATTCTGTTCTGTGTGTCCTTCGTGGTAGGTTCTGCCTCCGAGGATATCTCCGTGTATCCAACTGAAGGGCAGTACCCTACTACCACTCCATCAGGCAATCAGCCCCATTTATCATATCGATACAATCCCATGTTCTCGCCTCTGCTCTCATTTACTGCATTAAGACAACAACGTTTCAAACTGCTGTGTGCTGTGGTAGTTGAACCCTTATCCTCTGCATGACCTGTCATTGCCACAGTAACTAGATGAAACCCACTAGCATGTGTAGGAGTTGATTGAGCCATGTATGTGTTTCCTACCTTGCTATGCCTACTATGCTTAGAGTTGTGTCAGGTCTGGTTCATCTAGGTGATGGGCTAGAGTGAAATGATTATGTCGGTAATGTGAGGGATGTGTTGAACATGATTTGGTAAAGGTATCGATGAGAGTCCATGTAGGAGTACATGGTGCATTGTTTCACTGAGGCTGTCCCTAGAAACTAAGATCTGTATGTGTGATTTTAAGAATCAACTACTACCATGCATTGTGATCCTTAATTGACCCTCTCGGCTTCTTAATCACCCTAATACTCTGTCCAGGAGTTGCAAATAGTTTCTGGTGTTTGTAGGTTATGTGTTGGCGGCCGTGCGTAGCGCTGACCCTAGGGGTGGGTTATGATGCGGTAGATACACCGTGGCACGGTGTACCGAGTCACCCATTTGCTGTCTCGGGAACCCTGTTCACATCATTCGGGGCCGTATGTGGAAACCTCGGCCGGACTCCCTGCGGATGGAACCTAGATAGGCGATAAACCTGGACTAGAGACTTGAGTGTTTAGGTAGGCCATGGCCGACACCCTCGTTGGGATTCTGCTTGAAGGTTGCCGAGTACATGTCGTGTAAACGAGGGTAAGTGGTGAGAGCGTGTATGAAAAAGTACACCCATGCAGGGTTAACATCATCTATTCTAATAGCCGCGTCCGCGGTAAAGGACTACTTGGTTGCCTATACAGTTCATAGACAAGTTAATGGTTACTACTAAAAGACTCAAGATAAGTGTGAGTACTGAGGATGGCCCTCTCGTTGGATGACGAGGGAGGATCCCCGATGGAGTATTGTGTTTGTGATTAGTGGACTCGTGTGTGAAAACTATTTTACTAGTGGTGTCTCGTAGGATAGCTTAGCCAAGAGTCAAAGATGGCTTGCTGCAATTACTCCACCACCTTCTTGAGAATGAGCGTGTATAGTAGGTTCTGTTGTAAGACTTGCTGAGTACCTTTGTACTCATGTTTGCTTAACTACTATTTTCAGACGACAACACCGCCCCCTCCGATGGGTTTTATGTAGATCTCGACGTCGATGACTGACTTGCCACCCAGGTGGTGATCCTGGCCATGGAGGGCCCTATGTAGATAGACAGGCTTCGAGAAGCCTTCTTTCTTTCTAGTGTCTGTACTCATACTATTTGCTTCCGCATATGCTTGTATGCTTGTATGACTTGAGTGTCGGGTCATGTGACCCCTATCTGTATGAACATGTTATGTATGGCTCTCTGGAGCCTTTAAATAAAGTACTTGCATTGTAGAGTTTTGTTGTGATGCCATGTTGTATTTGCACATATCGAGCATATTGTGTGTATGATTGAAATGCTTGGTATGTGCGGGATCCGACAATCTAGTTGTTTATCCTTGCCAGCCTTTCTTGTGGGGAAATGTAGTCTAGTGCTCCTCGAGCCATAGTAGTCCGCTACAGCCCGGTTCACCGGAGTCCTGCTAGCCCAGCACTACTACTCAGGACACTTGACTGGCCGACATGTGTTTCACTTCGTTCCTATGTCTGTCCCTTCGGGGAAATGTCACGCGGTGACTTCCGGAGTCCTGCCTAGCCTGCTACAGCCCGGGTTCCCCGGAGTCCTGTTAGCCCAGTGCTACAGCCCGGATTCACTCGCTGATGACCGACATGCTCGATGTGATTCATGTATGCCTGTCTCCATAGGTCTGTGCCGCTTTGGGTTTACGACTAGCCATGTCGGCCCGGGTTCTCTGTCATATGGATGCTAGCGGCACTATCATATACGTGAGCCAAAAGGCGCAAACGGTCCCGGGCCATGGTAAGGCGACACCCGTGGGGATACCGTGCGTGAGGCCGCAATGTGATATGAGGTGTTACCGGCTAGATCGATGTGACTTGGAATCGAGATCCTGACAGCATTGGCATCAGAGTCGGACTACCTGTAGGTTCGTTGAGCCAAACTGGTTGATATCGAGTCTAGAAATGCTTTAGTTATATGTAGGGGAATTGATTGTGGGAGGGAACGTAAGGCTCTTTTACTCCTTTACCTTATGCCCTCTGATCTGAGTCATTCTCTTCTCATTCAACGTGGGTTAAGGACTAGTCTCTCTTCTTCTATCAGGATCACATGTTACTAATCCGTAGTAGCTTATAGGATTGTTGTTACAAGCCTCAGTACAGTTTCTACTACTTTTAGTATGTTGCTAGTTGAATCAGAACCTTGGTATGATGTTGTTGAGTGGTATTGCAAACTATTGTGGATGTCTCAAAACTTTTTCTGAGCATTTACAGCCGTTATGCTGTCCGATTTCCCCTAGAAAATTCTAATGCCTTTGCATTATTCTATGCTTTCAGATGGCCACCTGTTCGCAGAACCAAGTGGTTCGTCTGACCCGGTGCTTCGATGTGCCCGGCCACACGGCCATGTTGGTTCGAGTGATGGTCGAGTCAGGCTATCGGTGGTATCCAGAATATACCGTCGAGGAGCAGTTCAGAGACTTCAAACAAAGCTAGTACCTATGTACCGTCAGGATATATCCCTCTTATCTTGGAGCCACTGAGCCCCTTCACTGTTCCTATGGACTTGGGGTCACTATTGAGATGTATGTGCAGGATGCGGCCTATTCAATGATGACTATCATTCGAGCCAGGACTGCCTTGCTACAGAACACCGACTTCTGTTACATGCCAGCCTCACTTCCTGGAGCACAGGGGTACTATCAGGCTTTGTACTATGACTCTTCACATGAGGAGTCACTACTCTGCACCACTGTCGAGATGCTTGAGGATAAGGACCACGAAAATCGGGCCTTGCGTATGGAGCTTTTCCACACTCGTGCTGATCATTGGGCCACTTTGACTCGGTTTGCACCTGCGGTGCAGGCAGGATACATGGACATGAGGGGCATGTACCCTGTACGGTCTGGATTGCCAGATTGTATGGAGTGGCGCGATGTAGGAGGCATCACCCCTCCTCGTGGTCCCCGTCTGCCACCACCTGTGGGACCGAGGCCACATCCGAGTCCCTATGGTCCACAAGCTCCGCAGGACCGTCTGTTCCCAGATGATCATGTTCCACTTCGAGGCTTTGGTGGCGACTTCTATGAGGATTACTACGGAGCCGTTTGAGCTAGTAGTAGTTTCACTAGTATTGTAATAGTTGTATTCTCCACAGTCCTGCGTGACCCGTGGGATACAACTTGGTGTGCATCATGCTCCGGAGGTGTAGAAAAATAATGTATAGGAGCTTGGAATGCCTTCGATGAGATGTAATGTCTTTCACCGTAGTTGTACTCTAGCCTGGGCTTGTACTAAACTATGTACGGTGTGTATGACCAATGGTATATACATGGCAGTTTCTATATTACCATGTCGTGCAATGAACATCTTAGCATTCCATGTTATCCATTACACTCTGCACTTCCTTGCTAAGTTTGTGCCATCCTTATCTAAACCGTTGTCTTGTTTTCTCCTAGGATGGTCAACACCCGCAGCAACCCTGCTGCCCCAGAGCAAGGGGAAGCCAGTGCAGTTAGGGGTGAAAATCTGCCTCACCCACCTTCTCTGGCCGAAGTTATGCTGGAGGCGGAAAGAAACAAGCGTGAGACTAACCGCTTGCTAGAGTGGATTGAGCAGAACACTACACACGATCAGCAAAATGACTTGGTGTCAATCAATGACTTCATCAAGTTGTACCCACCAAAGTTCAATCATTCCGTCGAGCCCCTTGACGTTGATGACTGGCTCCGCAGCATCACACACAAGCTACGTTCTGCTAACGTAGCAGAAGCTGATAAGGTTACCTATGCTGCCTATCACCTCGAAGGCCCTGCTAGCCTTTAGTGGGAAAACTTTGAGGCTATGCGCCCGGTCGGCCAAATCACTACTTGGGCTGAATTCAGTGAAGCTTTCCATGAGCATCACCTCCGGGAAGGTCTCATAGATCGCAAGAGGGAAGAGTTCTGCAATTTCACCCAAGGAAGACTGACTGTGGATGCATATAGTCGTGAATTTGGGAATCTGGTACGATATGCTCCTGAAGAGGTATCCACCAACGCTAAGAAGCAGGAAAGGTTCCGCAAGGGACTTAGCCCTGAGCTTCGCCGCGATCTTCGTCTGCATGAGTGCACCTCCTTTCAGAAGTTGGTCAATAAAGCCATCAGTGCTAAGACAGGCCAGTCTGACTATGATGCTTCACGCAAGCACTCTTGTGATTTTGGCTCTTCATCCGGCTCTGGATCTCAGAAGCGCCGGGTGTGGATTCCAAGCACGACACTGCCACCGAGGTTCATTCCGAGGCCATCCTTTGAGGCGCCTCGCCCCAACCAGCAGTTTGCACCGTCCAAGCCCTATGGTGGCCCCGCTGCTAATGCCGTTCCACGCCCCAATGTTGTGACATGTTTCAAGTGTGGAGAGCCGGGTCACTATAGTCGAGAGTGTCCCCAGAACAACAACCCCAATCAGTCTGGAAAGTCCGTTGGTCGTGGTAAGCCAGCGGGAAAGACATTCCACGCCAAGCCGGTCACCACTGCATGTGGCCATGTCAACTATGTCTCAGCTGAGGAGGCTCATGATGATCCTAACGTCGTCCTTGGTACGCTCCTTGTTAATTGCCATCCGGCATCTGTTCTTTTCGATACTGGAGCATCTCATTCATTCATATCTGAGAACTATGCTCGATTGCATAACACGACATTCTATGACATGCCCACTTCCATGGTAATTGAAACTCCAGGTTCCAAATGGCAAACTTCTAGAGTAAGCCATGGGAACGAAATTCTTGTCGATAGACTTGTCTTCCATGCATCTTTAATAGCTCTCAAGTCCTCGGACATAAACATCATCTTGGTTATGGACTGGATGTCAGCTCATTATGCTAAGATTGAATGTGCCACTAGAACCGTTCAACTTACTCATCCATCGGGCAAGACATTCAATGTCTTAACTCGAGTGGCCAAGCGCCAGCTTTTCTCCCTAAATGCCAACCCCTTCCAGACCTTGAAGATATTCCGGTAGTCTGAGACTTTCCGGATGTCTTTCCAGAAGAACTGCTAGGTGTTCCACCTGACAGGGACGTCGAGTTTGTGATAGACCTTGTTCCAGGAACCGTCCCAATTTCTAGGAGACCCTATAAGATGGCACCCTTAGAACTAGCCGAGCTTAAGAACCAACTCAATGAGTCCTTGAAAAAGGGTTTCATCTGTCCTAGTTCCTCTCCTTGGGCTTGCCCCATCCTCTTTGTCAAGCAGAAGGATGGAACAGATCGGATGGTTGTAGATTACCGACCTGTCAACTTGGTCACTATCAAGAACAAGTATCCGCTTCTCAGGATCAATGATTTGTATGATCAGCTCGCTGGATCCTCACTCTTTTCCAAGATGGATTTGAGGTTGGGCTACCATCAAATCAAAATCAGAAATGGGGACATTCCCAAAACGGCCTTCGTTACTCGTTATGGCCAATACGAGTACACCGTCATGTCCTTCGGTTTAACCAATGCCCCAGCCACTTTCTCTTGGTTAATGAACTCAGTCTTCATGGAGTATTTGGATAAATTCGTCGTGGTATACCTTGATGATATACTCATCTACTCCAAGAATGAAGAGGAACATGCCGAACATCTAAGGCTGGTATTGACGAAACTTCGAGAGCATCGCCTTTATGCCAAATTCTCCAAGTGTACATTTTGGTTTCCAGAAGTGACCTATCTAGGACATGTAATCTCTGGTAAGGGTATTGCTGTCAATCCCTAACGAGTTCAAGCCGTCCTTGATTGGACCCCACCTGAGACGGTCAAGAAAGTTCGGAGCTTCCTTGGCTTAGCGAGCTATTGCCGCCGCTTCGTCGAGAATTTCTCCAAGGTTGCTAAACCTCTAACTGAACTTCTCAAGAAAGATAAAAAGTTCGAGTGGACCCCACAGTGCAAGTTCAGCTTTCAGGAACTGAAAAGACGCCTGACATCTGCTCCCGTACTGGTACCACCAGATTTCTCCAAGGACTTTATTATCTATTGCGACGCCTCGTGACAAGGACTAGGTTGCATACTCATGCAAG
Organism: Triticum dicoccoides; assembly: GCF_002162155.2. Taxonomy (NCBI): domain Eukaryota; kingdom Viridiplantae; phylum Streptophyta; class Magnoliopsida; order Poales; family Poaceae; genus Triticum; species Triticum dicoccoides. The sequence continues at coordinate 225,825,412 of NC_041386.1, forward strand.
ATCGTCAGGTAATTGCCTATGCTTCACGGTAATTACACCCACATGAGGAAAATTATCCGACACATGATCTAGAGCTTACAACTGTAGTCCATGCACTCAAAACTTGGCGACATTACCTTCTCAGTAATCGTTGCGAGATCTTCACCGATCACCAAAGTTTGAAATATATCTTCACCCAACCGGATTTGAATCTCAGGGAAAGGCATTGGGTCGAGTTGATCTCGGATTACGACTTAGGAATAACTTACACCCCGGGCAAATCCAATGTCATGGCTGATGCGCTGAGTCATAAATCTTATTGTAACAACCTGATGTTACAACAAAGTCAACCACTTCTCCACGAGGAATTTCGTAAGATTAACCTTCACATAGTTCCTCGAGGATTCCTATCCACCCTGGTGGCGAAGCCTAACCTTATGGATCAGATCATAACCGCCCAGCGGTATGATAAGGGCATATCCCGGATTAAGGAAAACATCGCTAGCGGAGTTGCTAAATGTTTTTCCATGGATGAGCGAGGTGTTGTCTTCTTCGAGAACCGCTTGGTGGTTCCCAAGAAATAACATTTACGCCAGTTGATTCTTAAGGAAGCTCATGAATCCCCTTGCACCATTCATCCCGGTAGTTCTAAAATTGATCAAGACCTATGCCAGAGGTTTTGGTGGACTAGGATGAAGAGAGAAGTTGCTCAATACATTGCTAGTTGCAACGTCTGTCGTCGTGTTAAGGCAGAGCATCAACGGCCTGCTGGCACCCTTCAACCTTTGGCTATTCCTGAATGGAAATGGGATAAGATCAGTATGGATTTCATTACTGGGTTTCCCAGGACCAAGAGAGGGAATAACGCCATCTTCATCATAATTGATCGTCTTTCCAAGGTGGCCCACTTTCTACTTGTTCGTGAGAGTATCACCGCTAGCTAGCTAGCTGACCTATACATCTCCCAAATAGTGTCTCTTCATGGTGTTCCATTGGAAATTAACTCAGACCGTGGGAGTCTCTTCACCTCTCGATTTTGGGAAAGTTTCCAAAATGCTATGGGAGCTCGTCTCTCTTTTAGCACCGCCTTCCATCCTCAATCAAGTGGTCAAGTAGAGCGAGTCAATCAAATTCTGGAAGATATGCTCCGAGCTTCTGTCATCTCATTCGGAATGGGTTGGGAGAAATGCCTTCCATTCGCGGAGTTTGCTTATAACAATAGTTATCAAGCTAGCTTGGGCAAAGCTCCTTTCGAGGTTCTCTATGGACGAAAATGTCGAACGCCTCTTAACTGGTCAGAAAACGGGGAAAGATAACTCTTTGGCCCGGATATGATTCAGGAAGCAGAAGAGCAGGTTCGTGTTATTCGTGAGAAATTGGAAACAGCCCAATCTTGTCAAAAGAGCCAATATGATCGTAAACATAAGCTCATAACTTATGAAGTCGGCGAGAAGGCTTACCTTCGGGTTACTCCGTTAAAGGGAACCCATCGTTTTGGTATACAGGGCAAATTGGCTCCTCGTTACATTGGACCCTTTCACATTCTTGCCAAACGAGGAGAAGTTGCCTACCAATTGGAACTACCTCCGCATCTTTCCAGAGTTCACAATGTCTTCCCCGTTTCTCAACTCAGGCGTTGCTTTGCGGATCCTATCCGTGGAGTGGACCACGAAACGCTTGATCTACAAGATAACCTCTCATATCGGGAATATCCCGTTCGTATCCTTGATCAAGCCGAGCATACCACTCGACGCCATAACATCAAGTTTCTCAAGGTTCAATGGTCACACCATTCTGAGAAAGAAGCCACTTGGGAACGGGAGGATCGTCTTCGACTCGAGTACCCCACCTTCTTCCCAACAGATCCCGAATCTCGGGACGCGATTCTTTTGAGTGGGGGTGAGTTGTCACATCCCTGCTTTTAGTCATGCATTAGGATTGGATGAACTTGTGAATCATGTTTAAATTTATTTTAAACTTGAAATGGGGCCTAATCAACCCCAACACCCCCCTTGAAAATGCTAATTCCCAACAATTGGAATTTCAATGAACCCAAAATGCCCTTCATAAAAGCCCACCATTTTTAGTTCTGGTTTAAACCTCTACCAAAAATGGTCTTGCAAATTATGGAGCCATTCTGGATTTTTGAACAAGCCATAAGTATTTGAATTTGGGCATTTTAAATACTATAAATATTTTAAAGTGCTCAAATACTCTTGGAAGTATTTTTAGGCAGTTGAGAATATTTTCAAATGTGCCTCTGAATATTCCCAGGATTTTTAGAAATGGAATGGTATTTTAATCATTTCAATACACACAGAGCAAATAAAAAATAGAAAAAAAAGGAACAGAGGACTTACCTAGAAGCCCACCTAGCAGGCCCACCTACTGGCCCAGCCCACCTCCTGTGCCAGCGAGCTGCTTGCACTCGCCAGCAAAGGCAAGCAGCTGCTCGACGGCGAGCATAGCATGCATGCCATGCAGCTTCCCGCCGCCTTGCCGCTCCCCTCGTCGAGCTGTCGCCCTGGGACGCACCCCCACCTCTCTCTCGAGCTCCCAGACACACTCGCTCTCCTCCCCTAACCCTCTCTCTCGCCCTACTCGACGATGCCCGAGCCGTCACCGTCGCCGCCGCTCATCGCAGCCACGTCCAATGTCGTCCCCAAGCCGCGCCACCGTGTGTAGCAGTGTCGCTGTCGTTGACTACGTCGACTAGCCAAGCCACACGACGCCGGAGCCCCTGCAACATTGTAGTCGCCGTCGTCTTCAACCTCGGGCCGCCCGAGATCGCCGTCGCCGTTCCGACCGCACCGAGCCCTCCCCGAGCTTGCTGACCCTCTCTGCGGCTTCCCAGTGAGCTGCTGCTCCTCCCCCTTCTCTCTGCTTCATCGCTAGAGCTCTGTAGCAGCCGTACCTCTTTCGTCTGAATGCATGCCGCTTGAGCTCGTTGCTGACGTAGCTCCGGCCGCTTAGCGGTCCCGCTGGCATGTCTGGCGTGCTCACTGCATCGCGCAGATGCTGTAGGTGCTAGAGCCACGCCGCCTAGGCCACTGCAGCCACGCACACGAGCTGACCCGAGCTTCGGCCTCCGCCAAGCTCGTCGCCGGTGATGCTCCGGCCACGCCATCACCATGGCTGGATGCGGGCGAGCACCAGCTGCCCGTAGCTGCTCTCTGCGCAGTAAATGGTGCCCTGTGGGCAAATCCCACAGCACGCCGCCGCGTTTGGCCTCGCCGGCGGCTAAACGCCGGCAACCGCTGACCGCTGACCGGCGAGGTTTGACCCCGCCGAGTCAGGTTGACTTCCCCCTCTCTCTCACTGACATGCGGGCCCCGCCCGATTAATTACTCTGTTAGTGCTAATTAACTAGGTTAGTTTAACTAGTATAGTCACCGACTAGTGGGCCCTACCCAGTTAATTAGACTAACTAAACGTAGTTAGTGCATAGAGTCACTGACCAGTGGGCCCCACTGGTCAGGTTTGACTGGCCCCTGGCGCCTTTGACTCGCTGACGTCACAATGACGCAGTGCTGACGCAATTATTTAATTTCTGGATTTATTTTCATATAGGAAATTCCAGAAAATAGCCTAAACTTCTAAAAATCATAGAAAATCAACCATAGGTCCAAATCAAACAAATTATATATGAAAAATGATCAGAAAAATTCAATCTATCCATCTGTAATGGTTTCATGCATGACAAACCACTTTAACCTTGCTGTTTAGGTGAAACAAGCTAACACACTCATTATGCATAAGAACTTTAACTTTCATTTGAATCTTTGATTCAAATGGACCCATTTCAACTTGTTTCAGATTGCATTAAGCAGGACACATCATTTTGCCATGTCATAGCATGCATCATATTGTTGCATATCGTCATGTGTTGATTATGTTTTTGTGTCCTTCGTGGTAGGTTCTGCCTCCGAGGATATCTCCGAGTATCCAACTGAAGGGCAGTACCCTACTACAACTCCATCAGGCAAGCAGCCCCATTGATCATATCGATACAATCCCATGTTCTCGCCTCTGCTCTCATTTACTGCATTAAGACAACAACGTTTCAAACTGTTGTGTGTTGCGGTAGTTGAACCCTTATCCTGTGCATGACCTGTCATTGCCACAGTAACTAGATGAAACCCACTAGCATGTGTAGGAGTTGATTGAGCCATGTATGTGTTTCCTACCTTGCTATGTCTGCTATGCTTAGAGTTGTGTCAGGTCTAGTTCATCTGGGTGTTGGGCTAGAGTGAAATGATTATGTCGGTAATGTGGGGGACGTGTTGAACATGATTTGGTAAAGCTATCGATGAGAGGCCATGTAGGAGTACATGGTGGGTTGTTTCATTGAGGCCGTCCCTAGGAACTGAGATCAGTATGTGTGATTTTAAGGATCAGCTACTACCATGCATTGGGATCCTTAATTGACCCTCTCGGCTTCTTAATCACCCTAGTACTTTGTCCAGGAGTTGCAAATACTTTCTGGTGTTTGTAGGTTATGTGTTGGCGGCCATGCGTAGCGCTGACCCTAGGGTGGGCTATGATGCGGTAGATACACCGTGGCACGGTGTACCGAGTCACCCGTTTGGTGTCTCGGGAACCCTGTTCACATCGTTCGAGGCCGTATGTGGAAACCTCGGCCGGACTCCCTGCGGATGGAACCTGGATAGACGATAAACCTGGACTAGAGACTTGAGTGTTTAGGTAGGACGTGGCCGACACCCTTGTTGGGCTTCCGCTTGAAGGTTACCGAGTACATGTCGCGTAAACGACGATAAGTGGTGAGTGCGTGTATGAAAAAGTACACCCCTACAGGGTTAACATCATCTATTCGAATAGCCTCGTCCGCAGTAAAGGACTACTTGGTTGCCTATAAAGTTCATAGACAAGTTAATGGTTACTACTAAAAGACTCAAGATAAGTGTGAGTACCGAGGATGGCCCTCTCGTAGGATGTCGAGGGAGGATCCCCGGTGGAGTATTGTGTTGGTGATTAGTGGAATCATGTGAGAAAACTATTTTACTAGTGGTGTCTTGTAGGATAGCTTAGCCAAGAGTCAAAGCTGGCTTGCTGCAATAACTCCACCACCTTCTTGAGAATGAGCATGTATAGTAGGTTCTGTTGTAAGATTTGCTGAGTACTTTTGTACTCATGTTTGCTTAATTACTGTTTTCAGACGACAACACCGCCCCTCCGATGGGTTTTATGTAGATCTCGACGTCGATGAGTGACTTGCCACCCAGGTGGTGATCCTGGCCATGGAGGGCCCTATGTAGATAGACAGGCTTCGTGAAGCCTTCTTTCTTTCTAGTGTCTGTCCTTAGACTATTTGCTTCCGCATGTGCTTGTATGCTTGTATGACTTGAGTGTCAGGTCATGTGATCCCTATCTGTATGAACATGTTATGTATGGCTCTCTGGAGCCTTTAAATAAAGTACTTGAGTTGTAGAATTTTGTTGTGATGCCATGTTGTATTTGCACATATCGAGCATATTGTGTGTATGATTGAAATGCTTGGTATGTTTGGGATCCGACAATCTAGTTGTTTATCCTTGGCAGCCTTTCTTATGGGGAAATGTAGTCTAGTGCTCCTCGAGCCATAGTAGTCCGCTACAGGCCGGTTCACCGGAGTCCTGCTAGCCCAGCACTACTGCTCGGGACACTTGACTGGCCGGCATGTGTTTCACTTCGTTCCTATGTCTGTCCCTTCGGGGAAATGTCATGCGGTGACTTCCGGAGTCCTGCCTAGCCTACTACAGCCCGGGTTCCCTGGAGTCCTGTTGGCCCAGTGCTACAGCCCGGATTCACTCGCTGATGACTGACATGCTCGATGTGATTCATGTATGCCTGTCTCCATAGCTCTGTGCCGCTTTGGGTTCATGACTAGCCATGTCGGCCCGGGTTCTCTGTCATATGGATGCTAGCGACACTATCATATACGTGAGCCAAAAGGCGCAAATGGTCCCGGGCCATGGTAAGGCGACACCCGTGGGGATACCGTGCGTGAGGCCGCAATGTGATATGAGGTGTTACCGGCTAGATCGATGTGACTTGGAATCGGGGTCCTGACACGGAGCCTCAAGTTCATCTTTATTCGTTCTTATTCTTCTCTGGTGGATTCAATTCAAGTTTTGGTGTTGATCATACCCCTTTTCCTTGTTTTCAAATGCTTTCCTATGCCGTTGCACCTCATAATCATCCACTTCTCGCTATTCTATTGTTCCAGAGTGCTGAAGATATCTCAGAAGGCTCGTCTTGTCATCCAAGATCCGTTCAACCTATTTCGAGGTTGTTATCTCAGTCAAGTCATTTAATTCAACCGGTGCAATCTTCCTTTCTAATAATCGTACAACAATGTTTCTTTTGAGTGGGCCCTAACCCACAGGTCTTTTCCCAGGATCTTACCTGACTCTTCTAATTTTCTCGGAGCTTTTCAAATTCATTTTCAAAGTTTGACGTAAGAATGATTCATCATCAGGCATATGTATTTCTACAAGATCTTTCAAATTCTTTTCATCGTTGGTTCAACCTTTCTAATTTTCATCCCGGAGTATCTCAATAATTCATGGTGGTGCTTCTTATCATCATTCTCAACATTTGAAGACCGAAGAAGAGTTTCCCTTAAATCTGGCTCCATTCTTTTCAAGATTCGTGGCTCTAGCTTGATGTCTTCCTCTCATAATTGTTTTATTTGTGTCTATTCTTTTTATCCTTCCGGGGTAATTCAGGAGTCTTTTCAGTTTGATTCTTCGGAGGTCATCAATTCAGGGTTATTCATTCCAGCTTTCAGCTCTCGTTATCCAAATCTTACCGGTGCATCATTCAAATATTCTCTAATCAGTTCATGATCTATTCGTTTTCATGTATCAAATTCCCTCAAGTATCTTCATTCGTCCTTTAATTCTTCCCGGTGTTTCTTTACCTTTTCCTCAATCGTTTTCTATTCTTACGGTAGTTCATTCAATAATTCTTTCCCTTCATTATCATATTAATTATTCGTTGTTTCAACCCTACCGGTGGTTCGTTGAAGACCTTCTCAAGTTTAAGCTATACCTCTCTTTAATCCTTTCTAGGAGAATAAGTAGTATGCCAAATCCGCTGCTTGTCATCAATTTAAATTGGTGAAGGATAAGCATAATATAATTCTTATTCTTGTTTCATCGAGTAAATTCAATTTCTTACTCTGGAGGCTCATCAAGCTCTCGGTTTTCAATTGTTTCATTTTTTCTTTCCCGGATTTCCAAGCTCTCTCAATTATATCACCACGGAGATTCATCTAAATCATTACAAGGTTTCACCTTGTGTTTTCAACTTCTCTTTCTTTTTCGTTATCCTTTTGTTACCGGAGTTCTTCATGAAGGTTCTACATGATGTTTCATCAAGGATTTATTTCCTTCTCGAAGTTGTCATCGAGATTCTTTTCTAAGGAGCTCAAGCATTCTTCTTCTGGGAATCCGGAGTGCATTTGTTCTCTCTTATCTTCTCGAGATGGTATTATGTCATTCTTGATAAGTTGAGTTCATGTTTCATGATTCACAGGTTGTTAAGAATGGGGTATTTTAAATCCATCAACCTCTTCGTTGGAGTTATCTTGGGTTATATTTCACCTAAATCCTTCCCTAAGGATTGTTGCTATTTATGGTGATTATAAGCGACCCAAGTTCTTCATTTATCCTCCCGGCGAAATCGTTTCCGTCAGTGGCAGAATTTCATCCCAGTTTTGAGATGTTTTCCATAAGCCCACAACAAGATTACTCTTTTCGTTGTTGGTGTTCCAACAACTCCGTTCGACCCTTCTCCTAAGGATGCCTTCTCAAGCTTTTTTTTTGGCAGAAGTTGGAATTTTCTCCTCATTTCTCCTATTTCAATTATCTATCTTCTATTCTTTCGTTCCGGAGGCATTGCGTTGTTGTTCTTTCACCCGTCATCTAGTTTTGGAAAATATCATGTTCTTTTCATGCCTATCCATTTAACCAGAGTGTTGTACCCCTTTTGCACAAGTTCTTTTTTCCTTATCAAGCCTTGCATATCGTTTTAACCTGAGTGCTTGCATGTACTTCTTGTCCTTTGCAACCTTTCTCTTGTGTCTTTAAACCTACAAGGTTCTAGTAATGTTCCTTGTTCCTCTTTCCTAACGGAGTGTTTTCAACTTTGCTCATCTCCGTTGTATACTTTTCTTGAAATGGCTTAACCTTTGCAAGGTTCTTCGGTTTCACTCGTTTGTCCAAGAAGCAACTTAGTTTTACCTCTCCTCTTTCTCTTCCGTTGTCCCTCCGGTGCCATTCTAGATCTCGGGATGAGATCCTCTCGTAGTGGTGGAGTGTTGTAGCGCCCCGAGACCGATGGCTAGGTGTCCTCCAGTTATTCGCTGTTGTTGCCTTGTCATTGCTTGCGTGTCATGCATTTCATATCATGTCATCATGTGCATTTCATTTGCATACATGGTCGTCTCATGCATCCGAGCATTTTCCCCGTTGTCCATTTTGCAATCTGGCGCTCCTATGTCATCCGGTGTCCCTTTCTACCTCATTTCATGTGCGGGTGTTAAATGTTCTCGGATTGGACCGAGACTTGCTATGCGGCCTTGGTTTACTACCGGTAGACAACTTGTCATGTTTCATGCCATTTGGACTTCGTTTGATACTCCAACGGTTAACCGAGGGACCGAAAAGGCCTCGTGTGTGTTGCAGCCCAACACCCCTCCAAAGTGGCCCAAAACCCACCGAAACCCCCTCCATCATCTCGGTCGTTCGATCACGATCGCGTGGCCGAAAACCGCACCTCTTTTGGACTCTCCTAGCTCCCTCTACCTATAAATATGTGGCCTCCCCCGAAATTTTCACGCAGATGAAACCCTAACCTCCTCCTCCGCGCGCCGTCGGACATTTCGTCCTGAACCGCCGGACATGTCCACCGCGCCTTCCACCTCACTCTGACGAATCACAGCGCGCCAAGTTAGCTCCGCCGCCCCGCTCGACCTCTCCTGCATCACCACATGTCACCGCCGCCTTCTCTCTCCTCGCCTGCGCCGCCGCGGCCCTGCGGGCCCACGGCCGGCCCGCCCGGCCCGAACGTCCAGCGCACCTGCCCCACCGCCTGGGAGCGCCCGCGCCTGCCGGATTTCGCGTCGCGCCGCCCGCGCGTCCTTCACCGGAGCTGCGCCGCCGCCTCCCGCTCGCCGAAGCTACTTGCCGCCGCACTCCGCCGTTGTGCGCCTAACGCTGCGCCCCGGCAGCGCCGCCCGCGCACCGCCGCAGGGAGCAGACCGCCCGGCCACCGGAGCTCCTCTCCGGCCTCCTCCCTCGTTGTTGGCGTCCTCCCTGGCCTCCTCCTCACCTTCCCCTCACCGGAGCCGCGACCTCGCCGGAGTTCCTCGATCCGCCGCCGCTACAGTACAGGATCCCGATCTGGATCTGGGATCGCTACAGTAAACCCTAGCCCGGTTGACTTTTCTCTCTCTCCCGTAATTATTTGCATATCTTCATCAGCTCATAACTCTTCATTACCGTTGCTCCGATTCGTGTGTGTAGCATATCAAAATGTTCGTCTCGACGAGTACATCATTTCATCTCATTGCATCACTTTCATTTGAGCTCATCTTGATGCCCGAAATGTCGTTGGAGAGGGCTATGTGATGATTATGTCAGATCTATTTCAGCAAATGGCCTTTTTGTCATTTTTGCCATGATTAATGTGTGCATGCTATGATCCCGAGCTCTACATGTGTTTTGATATATGTCATGCCATCTTTACAGGGGTGTATGCCATGTATTTTTGTGATCTTTGTGGTGACTAGCACAAGCATGCAAAGTAGCTTACTCAATGATGCTGATTTCAGGGACTTAGAATTTCACTATGTCCTTGTCCTGTCATTATTTTTATGCATATGTCCATGTTGTTTCCTAGTGATCGGTGCCTCTTTTGAGGATGATCAGTAAGGATGTTTTGTAGATATTGTGGTTCTCTATCCATCCATGTCTTTGTTTGCATTTATGGAGCATCCTAGATTGAGTCAATCGAGCTCTACTGTTGCTATAAAATGTTCCGGGCGGTTTGTTGACATGTTTAGCGATTTTGCCAAGGATGTTGCTATTGATCCGTGCATGCTATGATGTTGTTCTTGCCTTGTCTAGCTTCTATGCCATGTCTTCTTCATGGGTGTATGCTTAGTTTGTCATTCCATGCTCTGTAGTGAGTGCATCGAGCTCGTAAACATGCCTACTTGTTAATCTGTTTTGCATGCTCCAGTTTTTCACTAAGTCTAAATCTGTTTATGTTTTTGCTATGTTCAATGCTTGCAATTGTACTTTCTGATCCATTTTGGCTCATGGTCACTAAGGGACTTTTGTTGTATGCTTTGAGTAGCTTCATGCCATGCCTTGATTTGCCATGATATGTTCCTGTAGCATGTAGTTTTTGATGCTCTAAACATTGCTTCCTGATGATAAATTCCTGACATGCTGTTAATTTCTCTAAGTCTGAAACATGTTATCTTTTGCACTTTTGCCATGCTTATTTGAACCTGTTATTGAGTGAATTAGCCGTAGCTCAGTGTTCATATTTTGTCAAGCATCATGAGTGGATCCCTTCCATGTATTTTGTTGCCATGTTTGAGTGCTGTAGCATATTTATCTTGATGCATTTAGTTGGTTACTTGTTGTTTATCGCAGCCCGGTGCCATATTTGTTTTGCTTGCCATTTCCAAACCGTGCATCCGATTCCGGTGATCTATATATCGATTTCAACCGAAATCAATTCCCCTTTCCAGTGGCACTCTTGGATTTCCAAATTGAGGCCAGGTTCAATCATTCCTTTCCAAATCATGCATATGCATCGCATACTGCATCCCGCATATCATGCCATGTTCATGTGTTGGTTGTTTACTATGTTGTGTGCTTCTTTCCGGTGTTGCTTCTTCGGGTTGGTTCCGGTAATGTCTTGTTTGTGAGGACCTGTTCGACTACGTCTGTTTGTCTTCTTCATGGACTCGTTCTTCTTCCTTGCGGGATTTCAGGCAAGATGACCATACTCTCGAAATCACTTCTATCTTTGCTTGCTAGTTGCTCGCTCTTTTGCTATGCTTATGCTGTGATACCTACCACTTGCTTATCATGCCTCCCATATTTCTAAGCCAAGCCTCTAACCCACCTTGTCCTAGCAAACCGTTGTTTGGCTATGTTACCGCTTTGCTCAGCCCTCTTATAGCGTTGTTAGTTGCAGGTGAAGATTGGATTTTGTTCCTTGTTGGAACATGGATGTTATTGTTGGGATATCACAATATCTCTTATTTAATTAATGCATCTATATACTTGGTAAAGGGTGGAAGGCTCGGCCTTATGCTTGGTGTTTTGTTCCACTCTTGCCGCCCTAGTTTCCGTCATATCGGTGTTATGTTCTCGGATTTTGCGTTCCTTACACGATTGGGTTATAATGGGAACCCCTTGACAGTTCGCTTTGAATAAAACTCCTCCAGCAAGGCCCAACCTTGGATTTACCATCCGCCACCTAGCCACTTTTTCCCTTGGGTTAGGCCAGCCCAAGGGTCATCTTTATTTTAACCCCCCCCAGGCCAATGCTTGTCTAAGTGTTGGTCCGAAATGGGCAGCCTGCGGGGCCACCTCAGGGAAACTTGAGGGATGGTTTTACTCGTAGCTTGACCTATCCGGTGTTGCCTTGAGAACGAGATATGTGCAGCTCCCATCAGGATGTCGGCGCATCGGGCGGCTTTGCTGGACTTGTTTTACCATTGTCGAGGATGCCTTGTAACCGGGATGCCGAGTCTGATCGGATTGTCTTGGGAGAAGGAATATCCTTCATTGACCGTGAGAGCTTGTGATGGGCTAAGTTGGGACACCCCTATAGGGCTTTGAACTTTCGAAAGCCGTGCCCGCGGTTATGGGCAGATGGGAATTTGTTAATGTCCGGTTGTAGAAAACCTAAAGTTTATCTTAATTAAAATGCACCAACCACGTGTGTAACCGTGATGGTCTCTTTTCGGCGGAGTCCGGGAAGTGAACACGGTGTTGTAGTTATGCTTGACGTAGGTTGTTCTAGGATCACTTCTTGATCATAGTTTCTCGATCGTGCTTTGCCTTCTCTTCTCGCTCTCATTTGCGTATGTTAGCCACCAAATATGCTAGTCGCTTGCTACCGCTCCACCTCATACCTTTTACCCTACCTATAATCTTAAATAGTCTTGATCGCGAGGGTGTGAGATTCCTGAGTCCCCGTGACTCACAGATACTTCCAAAACCAGCTTGCAGGTGCCGTTGAACTGTGCAGATGACGCAACCAAGCTCAAGGAGGAGCTCTATGAAGATCTTGTTCTTTATGTTGTTCCGTTTTCCAGTTGATCAATAGTGGAGCCTAGTTGGGTCGATCGGGGATCTGTGTAGCATTTGGGGTAGTCTTCTTTTATTTTGGTTCAGTAGTCGGACCTTGAGTGTATTTGGGTGATGTAATGCTTTATTCATGTAATTGTGTGAAGTGGTGATTGTAAGCCAACTATGTATCTCTTTCCATTATGTATTACATGGGTTGTGTGAAGATTACCTCACTTGCGACATTGCTTTCAATGAGGTTATGCCTCTAAGTCGTGCTTCGACACGTGTGAGACATAGCCGCATCGAGGGCGTTACAAAAAATCAACAACTTCGAAGGCACAAATCCGAGGGTGGTGAACGGTCAAAGAATCAAACATTATATCTCAGGTAATCCTACAAATGTTGAAACTAATGTTATTGAAACCGTAACCCCAGAGGACTATATAAGGGACACTTTCCAGGATGTTTCAACCTCCGAAAAGGAAGAGGTATGTGGTACGGTAAGTAAATTGACTCGAAAACAGTTCTAATAGCAACTTTTCTCCGTTTTGGAATATTTAAGAAAATAGGAAAATAAGAAGCAGTCCGGAAAGGACATGAGGCATCCATGAGGGTGGAGGGCGCGCCCTACCCCTCTGGGCGTGCCCCCTGCCTCGTGGGCACCTCGTGTGCCCTCCGGACTCCGTTTTCTTGCATGCTACTTCTTTTGGTCGGTAAAAATTCATTATATAATCTCCCGAAGGTTTTGACCACCATACCACGCAAATATCCTCTATTTTTGTTTCGAGTTGTTCTGCTGCATATTTAGATCAAGATGTCTTCTCAAGAGTCAGTCGGGGAGAGCCGGGTGTCTCATCCGACACCGGGACCAAGAGCAAACAGTGATGTTGAACACTTTGGGCCATCAACGGAGGAAGAGATGGAGGCCTACTTGAAAAGGATAGATGCCATGGAAGAGGATCAAGAAGTTACTTAGCGTTTTTGAGTCGGATTCACGATGGGGGAACTACAGAGCTCAACTATTCCAAACTCGGTCATCCCTTCCAATGTTAGATTTCTCTCTTATGAAAATATGAAAAAGAGTGTTACTTGTGCTCCCGCAGCTATGCAACATCCATGGGTGAAAGGAGCTTTAGCCATCATGGGCAAGCTCTGTAAGGAAATAATGGACCTAAAGCAGCAAGTCAATAAGCTTGAGGAAGAGAATCGTATCCTGAGGGGCATCATCGCCAAGAATATCATGTCACCACCTCCAAAGAAAGAAACATAAATACACGGGTATGGGCACTCCCCTTGGCAACTGCCAAGCTTGTGGGAGTGCCCCGGTATCGTATCACCATCACACTTCTATCTTTACTGTTTTTCTTAGTTTGGTCCTTTTGGTCATATCTTGATCTAGTATAATAAAGTTTTAGTTTTGAGTTTTTGCTTTATGATCCTTCTATGTAATCGAGTCCGTGAGCTATATATCATATAGGTTAGTTTCGAGTCGAGGGCTTGATTATCTTGCTATGATCTTGAGGGAATAAAAACAAAAGAGAAGAGAAAGAATAAAAATAAATAAAGAGATCATATGGATCTTATGGAGAGTAATGACTTCACATATAATGAGTATGATGAATAAAAGTTGTTGAGAGTTGACAAACATAGTTTTGGTCATCATTGCAATTAATAGGAAGTAATAAAGGAAGAGAGGTTTTCACATATAAATATACTGGCTTGGGCATATTTTATGATTGTGAGCACTCATTAAAATATGACATGCTAAAAATTCGATGTTGGACAAGGAAGACAACGTAATGGGTTATGCTTTCTTACATCTGAAATAAATTATATTGTAATTGATCATCCAACATGTTGAGCTTGCCTTTCCCCCTCATGCTAGCCAAATTATTTGCACCATGTAGAGATACTACTTGTGCTTCCAAATATCATCAAACCGAGTTTTGCGATGGGAGTCCAACATATCTACCTATGGATTGAGTAAGATCCTTCATGTAAGTTCTCATTGTTGCAAGCAATAAAAATTGCTCTCTAACTATGTATGATTTATTAGTGTGGAGAATATGAGCTTTATATGATCTTGTGATGTGGAGGAAATAAAAGCGACGGACTTCATAACAAAGGTCCATATCACAAGTGGAAATATAAAGTAACGTTCTTTTGCATTAAGATTTCATGCATCCAACCATAAAAACACATGACAACCTCTTCTCCCCTCTGCGAAGGGCCTATCTTGTATTCTTGTCTTATACTTCATACAAGAGTCATGGTGATCTTCACCTTCGCTTTTTTTCATTTTATCCTTTGGCAAGCACTGTGTGTTGGAAAGATCCTGATATATATATATATATATATATAGTTAATTGGATGTGAGTTTTCATGAACTATTATTGTTGACATTACCCTTGAGGTAAAAGGTTGGGAGGCAAAACTATAAGCCCCTATCTTTCTCTGTGTCCGATTAAAACTCCATACCCATAAGTATTGCATGAGTGTTAGCAATTGTGAAAGACTAAATGATAGTTGAGTATGTGGACTTGCTGAAAAGCTCTTATATTGACTCTTTCTGATGTTATGATAAATTGCAATTGCTTCAATGACTAAGATTATAGTTTGTTAGTTTTCAATGAAGTTTCTGATTCATACTTGAAATTGTGAATGAATTGTTACTTTAGCATAAGAAACCATATGACAATATATATATATGGTGTTGTTCTAAGAATGATCATGATGCTCTCATGTCTGTATTTTATTTTATCGACACCTCTATCTCTAAACATGTGGACATATTTTTCGATATCGGCTTCCGCTTGAGGACAAGCGAGGTCTAAGCTTGGGGGAGTTGATACGTCCATTTTGAATCATGCTTTTATATCGATATTTATTGCATTATTGGCTGTTATTACACATTATGTCACAATACTTATGCCTATTCTCTCTTATTTTACAAGGTTTGCACGAAGAGGGAGAATGCCGACAGCTGGAATTCTGGGCTGGAAAAGGAGCAAATATTAGAGACCTATTCCGCACAACTCCAAAAGTCCTGAAACTTCATGGAAGTCAGTTTTAGAATATATAAAAAATATTGGGCGAAGGAAGCACCAGAGGGGGGCCACCCACCATCCACGAGGGTGGGGGTGTGCCCTACCCCCTAGGCGCCCCCTGTCTCATGGGCCCCCTGGCAGGCCTTCGGTGCCCATATTTGGCTATATGAAGTTTTTTGCCCTGGAAAAATCATAAGCAAGATCTTGGGATGAAACTCGCCGCCACAAGGCGGAACATTGGCGGAATCAATCTACGGCTCCGGTGGAGCTGTTCTGCCGGGGAAACATCCCTCCGGCAGGGGGAAATCATCACCATCGTCATCACTGTCGATCCTCTCATCGGGAGGGGGTCAATCTCCATCAACATCTTCACCAGCACCATCTCATCTCAAACCCTAGTTCATCTATTGTATCCAATCTTTGTCTCAAAACCTCAGATTGGTACCTGTGGGTTGCTAGTAGTGTTGATTACTCCTTGTAGTTGATGCTAGTTGGTTTATTTGGTGGAAGATCATATGTTCAGATCCTTTATGCATATTAACACCCCTCTGATTATGAACATGAATATGATTTGCGAGTAGCTATGTTTGTTCCCGAGGACATGGGAGAAGTCTTGCTATAAGTATTCATGTGAATTTGGTATTCGTTCGATATTTTGATGAGATGTATGTTGTTTTTCCTCTAGTGGTGTCATGTGAACGTCGACTACATGACACTTCACCATTATTTTGGCCTAGGGGAAGGCATTGGGATGTAATAAGTAGATGATGGGTTGCTAGAGTGACAGAAGCTTAAACCCTAGTTTATGCGTTGCTTCGTAAGGGGCTGATTTGGATCCATATGTTGCATGATATGGTTAGGTTTACCTTAATAATTCTTTTGTAGTTGCGGATGCTTGCAAGAGGGATTAATCACAAGTGGGATGCTTGTCCAAGGAAGGGAAGTACCCAAGCACTAGTCCACCCACATATCAAATTATCAAAGTAACGAACGTGAATCATATGAGCGTGATGAAAACTAGCTTGACGATAATTCCCATGTGTCCTCGGGAGCACTTTCCTTTATATAAGATTTCGTCCAGGCTTGTCCTTTGCTACAAAAAGGATTGGGCCATCTTTCTGCACCCTATTTACTTTTATTACTTGTTACCCGTTACAAATTACCTTATCACAAAACTATCTGTTACCGATAATTTCAGTGCTTGCAGAGAATTCCTTACTGAAAACTACTTATCATTTCCTTCTGCTCCTCGTTGGGTTCGACACTCTTACTTATCTAAAGGACTATGATAGATCCCCTATACTTTTGGGTCATTAGAGGCGTTGGCCGCAGGCGATGGGGAACGACGGGGAGCGCCGGCACCGTCTGGGTGACGCGGGCGGCGAGGGCAGCCTGGTGCTCAGCATGAACTCGATGAGCATCAGCCATGGGGATGGCGAAATGGTGGCGACTCGACTGGAGGAAGAGAAGCTTCAACGCACCCCTACCTGGCGCGCCAAATGTCGGATTCTAGGCTCCGCAGACCCTGGATAGATTCTAACTCTGGAGTGCGTGCGAAGAACTCAACATCCTTAGTCTGCCTACTTGTCGCTCTCATGGCCTAGCTCGATGAACTGGAAAGAAACGAGACAAGGCAGTTTACCCAGGTTCAGGCCACCTTGCGGTGTAAAACCCTACTCCTGCTTTGTGGTGGATTAGCCTTGAGGTGGGCTGAGGATGAACTAGTACAGTGGGAGAACCACCTCAGGAGGAGTGTTCTTGAGCTAGTGAGGGAGAGGATGATCTGAATGATCCGTCCCCTTGTATGGTGGTGGCTAGGCTATATTTATAGTGGCCTTGGTCCTCTTCCCCCAAAATGAAGGCGGGAAGGGATCCCACAACGGCCAAACTCGAAGGGGGACAACAAGTACATCTTATCCTGACGAAAGGTGGTCTTCGCCTGCAAAGCTTCTGGTCGTGATGCCATGGTGGGCTCAGTGACGACCTTCGTCCTGCCATCTTGGCGGTGTTGGTCTTGTTGCATGAGAATGGAAACCTTTGGCTGATTCCTTGGGACTCCGCGCCTACGCTTGCCTCCTTAAAACCAAAGAGGAAACTGTTGTACTGCGCCGCTGGCGCTCGCCTGGCCTTGGTCGTCATGGCTTGCGTCATCTGAACCTCACGAGATGGAGGCTTGCATAGAGATCTCCGCTCCTCAGGAGCCAGCCTGATGAGGCCGCTCCTTCTGGAGGTCTTGGTGTCGTCCGCCTCGCAAGGCTTGGCCCCTCCTGAGGGTCTTGTGTTGTTGATGATGAAGGTGGGCCGTACCAGACCGTCGGTGGAGCCACGCCATGGGCCGCAGGCAGGAAAGTCTAGGTACCCCCGTTCCCAGAATGCCGACAACTTATAAGGCAGATATTGACCAGGTTAAGTGAGAGTTGGCATACTATTAGTAGAATAAGTTAATGAAAAATAGACAAATTACATATCTAACAGATTAATTCGAGCCACATGGAAAAGATAGTTATCCAAACCAAGCATGCTAAACAACTTTACCTCAATGATGAGGTGCTCCTCCAAGATCTGGTGGTCGGCACGCATGGCAGCCATCGCGACCTCATCCGCATGTGCGGCCACGATTTGCTTCTCCACTGCCAGATGCTCCTTGAGCTGCTGGCTATAATGCATGCACCATGGCCATGGGAGGCGCTTACTGGGAGCATGGGTAAGTTATTTGGGTCGTAGGTGTAGCGACAGCGGTCGGGGCATGTGTGATGGAGAAGCAGGAGGAGGATGGGGTGGGTTGTGGATTACGTGACTATCGACGAGGCCGCGCATCAGGATGGAGCATTGCTAGCGAGGAGGGGGAGATCCAAAGCAAGCAATGAAGGTTTGAAAGCACAAGTGCTCCCTGGGTGATGTTGGTAATTAATGTCAACATATCTCTTGTTGGACTAATACGTCTATCTAGTATATTTCAGATGAGTTCAACAGTGGAGTGGCTTGGACAAGAGGATGTGGAACCCCTTCAAGATGCTAATGACAAAGATTGGCTCAAGCTCAAGACCCTACATTTTCATTTTAGTGATTCAAGATCACATTGAGTCCATAGGAAAAGCCAATACTATTAAAAGGGGATGAGGTGTTGCTTAATGGCTTCCTTGCTCAACGTGCTTAGTGATACGCTCCAAATCCCTCAACCACTTTCCCATTTCCACATATGTCCCAAACAAAAAGAAAACTCGGCCCCACCAATTTGATCTATCCGGCGCCACCGAGTTCACTTCACATAGCCACTGCTAGAAACCCTAATCAGTTCGGTCTCACCGATGGGATCTCGGTCTCACCGAGATGGGCTTGCAAACTCTCTGTTGCATGTTGCAACTATTTCGGTATCACCAAGATAAGAAATCGGACCCACCGAGTTTGCTTGACCAACTCTCTGTTTTGCTTGTTACCAAAATTGGTCCCACCGAGTTTGTGTAATTGGTCAAACCGAGTTGAGGTTTTACCATAACCCTAGCACATCGGTCCCACCGAAAATCCTAACATTCACATTTTGAACTAAATCGGTCTGACCGAGTTTCATGATTCGTCCCACCGAGTTTGGTAAATTGTGTGTAATGGCTAGATTTTGTGTGGAGGCTATATATACCCATCCACCCTTCCTCCACCAAGGAGAGAGCCATCAGAACGTGCCTACACTTCCAGCATACATTTTCTGAGAGAGAACCACCTACTCATGTGTTGAGACCAAGATATTCCATTCCAACCACAAGAATCCGGATCTATAGCCTTCCCCAAGTTGCTTTCCACTCAAATCATCTTCCCACCAAATCCAAATCTATGAGAGTGAGTTGAGTGTTGGGGGGACTATCATTTGAAGCACAAGAGCAAGGAGTTCGTCATCAACACACCATCTATTACCTTTTGGAGAGTGGTGTCTCCTAGATTGGTTAGGTGTCACATGGGAGCCTTCGTCAAGATTGTGGAGTTGAACCAAGGAGTTTGTATGGGCAAGGAGATCGCCTACTTCGTGAAGATCTACCCTAGTGAGGCAAGTCCTTCATGGGCGATGGCCATGGTGGGATAGACAAGGTTGCTTCTTGGTGGACCCTTCATGGGTGGAGCCCTCCGTGGACTCATGCAACCGTTACCCTTCATGGGTTGAAGTCTCCATCAACATGGATGTACGATAGCACTACCTATCAGAACCACGCCAAAAATCTCCGTGTCTCCAATTGCGTTTGCACACTCCAATCCCATCCCTTTACTTTCTTGCAAGTTGCATGCTTCACTTTTCGCTTCTCATATACTCTTGCCATGCTTTCTTGAAATGTATTGTGAATGTTTAAACTTGTGATAAAACTCCACCTTAACTTAAAGAAATTAAAAATTGCTACTTTTCCTTGTTGAGGGTCTAATCACCCCCCTCTAGACACCTCTTCTCGATCCTACAATTGGTATCAGAGTGTTGGTCTCCATTGCTTTGGTTTAATCACCATTAAAGGAAGATGGATGAGTCTATGTTGGGGAGTCTTAGATGTAGAGTGCCTATACTTGATGGAGAGTTTTCTCATGAATGGGAAATTGAGATGCTTGAGATTTTCAATGAATATCATTTGAACAAGTACATTACTAGCCCTTGTGCACCTCATGTTGATCCTTTGCATCCTACCCTTGATGAGTCTATTGACATGATCCGTAATCTTAGAACTATCAATTTAATCACTACAGGATTACCTAGAAACTTGATTTCTAGCTTGCCTACTCTTGATTGTGCTTACACCATATGGAGATTTCTCGACGAACAATTTCCAAACTATTCCTTGCAAAACTTAGATGAAATTATTCACAAGTCTATTGCTTTGAGTAAGATGAATTCCAATGATCCTAAGTTTGGTGATTGTTTATTTGAGCTTACTAACCTCATGCGTGCCAAACATTGGTGCGCGTCGATCCTAAACAAATGGTTTTAACCCCTTTCCGCGACGGCCTTCGGAACCGTCACCAAGTGAGTGTGTGCGATAGGGGGTCCTTCCCACATGACCCAGAAACCATCGGGGATATGGAACAGTGATCTAGAGGCCTTCCAAAATGTAATTGTGTGCGATGCAGCACACACTAAATTCTTTCACATGTGTGGTATCGGTGATTAGGCGTTTCTAATGACGCAGTGAAACCATACGGTCTGTCGTAACGAACTATTTCGGAAACAGTATCTAAGGCACACGGGCCAACATATGAACTGTGTGCGATTTGTTCCCTATTGCACATGAGTTTTCTGCGTAACATGTCTGCCATGCTAGACTCCATCGCACACATTTTCCAACAATTACCGTCTGCGATAATGTTCTATCACAAACGGTTCAGGAGCCCCTTCACACACATACAAGTGCTGCAGACCGTTTGTAATTTGTTAGGTATCACTAAAGGTTGCCGCAAGAGTGACATATGCTTTTCGTCTGGGATCCCACATGTTTCCTGAAAAAATACGACTGTGATTGTATTTTGCATTGAGCACGGTTTACTCCTAGTTCTCGTGTGCGATAACACGATATCACAAACGGTTCCGGAGAACCTATGCACACGTAGTAGCGCTGCAAATCGTTTGCCATCTGTTGTGTATCACTGACGGTTCCGCTATGATTTACGTATGCTTTCTGATGTGGATCACACACACTCATTTAGTTGAACCATGTGCGGAGCAATTGCCAAGTTAAAACAAAAATATCCCATTTTGAATCGGCACGCAAAAAGCAAGTTCACCACAATATTCAATTGAACAAATAAACAAAAATATCCCATTTTGAATTGGCACGCAAAAAGAAAATTTGCCACAATATTTAATTGAACAAATAGTGTCCACAGGAAGAACATTCATCAGATTTCACAACAATTGCAATTGAACATATGGTAGCTAAATTCCAATGATTGTACGAAATACGAAGACCTCATCAGATGGAAAACAATGGATCCATGCGTTATATGTTTAGCAGCTAACTCTTACTCAATGTTTCATGTAATGTTGTGCCATTTGCTAATGCAGGATCTATGAAATACACACTCTGACTTTGTCTTCTCTGTGTGTTCAATCCCCTAAGAGGAATAAAATTGCAGTTAACTGTTTATCATTTACAACCTTGTATGGAAAAGTTGATCAGAGTTTGTTAAGTACTTACAAAATCATGCATCTAACAAGAGTGGCATCGAGCACGTTGAAGTTTAAGAAGAGATGTAAGTCCTCGAAACTCACAATGATGGAACCAGCATCGTGTCGGAAATGATCTTTGTTGTAGTGGACTAGCAAATGGTGATGACCTTCTGACATTTGTTCCATGCAATATTCATGTAACTCGCGGCAACTGGAGCTGCACTCATCAAAGTATTCGACAACAAGAAATGGCTGGCCATGGACGTAATTGCGTGCTTCAAGTACGTCTGCTTTTCTTTTAGCAAGCAACAATTCTACTTCTTCATCATCCATGGTGTCAGAAATAATATTACTCCCTGATTCAAACAAGCTGTTGTTAATTTGGTTCTGGGCGATGAGTGCTTTAAGTAAGAGGCAATCGTTCTCTTTCCTCTTCACTTTCCCGCTGCGCTTCCTCATGGTCGTGGGTGTAGCCTTTTTGGCCACTTCCTTCTTGGTACTTGAAGCATTTCTGGCAGAATGTCTGGTTGCCTGCACGGTAGACTGCCGAGTAGACGGTGAAGCTTGGATGAACTTCTTAGCAAATTGTCTATCTATGTCGGACCGCTGAGCTGGTGGTGCTGCTGCGATGGACTGCTGGGCTGTAGGAGCAGAGGCATCGGACTAGTCACCATGCGTTGAAGCTATGTCGGGTTTCTGTGCAGGTGGTGCCAACTTGTCGGTGTGCTGAGGAGGCATGCCAATGCGTTGTTTGCTGAGCAGGAAGTGCTGACGCATTGGTATGCTGATCACGCGCCTGCGGACCGACAGACTGATGAGCAGTTGGTTCTGGACCTACATACTGCTTAGCAGGCGGTTCCGAAGCATCAGACTGCTTAGCAGTCTGTTCCACCAGGTTGGTCTGCTGAGCATGTGCTGCAGCTGGGTCTCCCCCCACTGCTTTAGCGGCCGGCATCTGAACCGGTGGTGCATCATCAGCAGTTGTAGGCCTCGCCATTGGCTGCTTTGGGGCGGAGGATGACATGGCCTGTATGCCACAAAGTCGGTCTGGCTGATCACATGTTGATGCATCAGCCCGCGAGAGCTTCACTGGCAAGGAGAGCGTCACCGGTTGAGGGGCGACAGTGGTTGCTCTTGGCGGGGCTTCGGGAATCTCATCGATGAACTCTATTTCCTTTTGTGGCCACTGGATGTGATGTAATAGTGTTTCTCCCAAGGTCCTTTGCTCATCGAAGTCTCCTAGGACATTCTTCAGGGCAAATTCATTGAATCCAGGCTTTACTTCAGTCACGTAGCGCTTTACACAGCCCGGCTTCAATGGCACATTGTCCAAGAAGAGGCCATCTTCCAAGAAGGGTGGGCAAACCCAGGTTGTTGCACATTTTAATGTACCTTCATAATGTGTAAGCATGCCCTTCAGTTTGTCTTTCATTCCAGATAGATGAGACATAGCATCATCACAAGCAGCTGCAGTCTCAGTGTCGCTGGGGTCAGCTGATGCACAGCTACTCTTGTGCACTACTGTCGCACAATAAGCAGCATCATCCATGCACGCCTCCCCTCCCATTTGCTGGCTATCTGTCAGTGTTAGAGTCTTCTGCATCATCATCATTGACTCCTCAACATCCTTTCGAAAAGACGAATAAATCTCCTTCTTCAACTTTTCAAACAATACATTCTGCTTCATTTCACTCCTCGCTTTTTTCATGCTGAGCCTCTCTTCTTTGCTGAGTGTGAAAGCCCTCTTGTGAGGGACATTAACACCTACACCCCTTGCACGGCCAGGGGGCTCTTTTGTGTCCAGAGCAATGGACATAATGTCACATGGCCCTGAGTTCCTGTAGAACCTTCCAGGGATCTTGGAAGCCTCTACCATCACTTTATACAGTTTGGCGTTACGTGCGTTTTCAAAGTAATAAGTTCCATCATAACGCCTCTTTGCACGTGCCCGCAAGTAGTCTCTGGTGCTTTCGCCCTTGATTTCACTAAAGGCCGGACTCCCACCCGCCGCTACTGCTTCTTTGTCCTCCTGTTTCCATATCAGTTTCATGCCGTAGTATCCTGCCACACCCATACGGTGGGGGTGTATGTTCTTCTTTTGAAGTTCCGATTGCTTGAAACTCTTCACAGCAAACTCTGGAGTTGCCCTGACCCTTTTGAATTCCACCCAGTCTGCCTTTGTAATTTGGGGGTATGCGGGGATTGGGTCCTTGACTTCACTCAAGTACTTCTTGTACAACATGTGCTTCCAGTTTCTCCAAGCATCCCTAGCCTTCTTTAGTGTAGCGTGTTCCACCTGCATTCTCCACTACTCTGGAACGTTGAAGTGATCCATGATCTCCCAGACTATCCTTTGCCGTGTTTTTGTGTTAGCCTTCTGAAACCCTGGCAGATTAATGTTGAGCCTTGCCCTGCCAACAAATCCACACACACTCCTGAACCTCATGCGTGCTTTATCTGGTTTAGTTGGAGCCCAGGACTTTAAATCAATCTCGATTACTTCATATACACCTTTAGGCTGGTGTGTGGGCTTCCTTGGAGCGTTCCTCCATGTCCTGACCAGAAGGGTAATTGCTGCAGCTCTATCCCGTTCAAGACTACTTGATCCCTCACAATCTGCTGAAGACCTAGGGTTGTCCGAATCAGATGAAGATACATGGCCTGAATGAGTGCTGTCACTACTACTCGGCATCTACAAAGAACACATGCGAAACTCAGGAAAGGAGGATAAGCATAAAACTAACAACTTGGTATCAAGCTTTCTAAACATGCCAGGCAATAATTTAGAAAATGTACGACTAATTTGTTAAGTTTGTGTGACTCGGTCGCCCGCGATCTGTAAATAGGCAGTAACTTATTGGAACAAATACATCTTATATGTAGTAAGGAAGGTAGATAATGAACATATATACGCTCTCCGTTATTTATAGCCAATTTGGGAACATACGGAACGAAATTGGATGAGGGATTGCGAGGAAATATGCCTCACCACGATGGAGAGCGGTAACTAATAGGCTTCTTAATGCAAACCCAACCGGACCATAGGAGAGGCGAGGGTTACTGCATCGATATGCTTGATGGTGGCTGGCGAGCAAACGAAGACGGCGAGGCGCGGGCCGCCGCGTGTTGGGAATGGCAGTGGAGGTAGGCTTGACGCCGAAGAGCGGGCACACGACCGGGGTGAGCACGGCGGTGCCAGAGAGGGTTCTGTTGTGGATCTGGGGGAGGGGGGAGCTGGCGAAGGAGATTGGGTGGACTAACGCGGGCGGACGGTGGGGGCGTGTTGGCGGCCTAGGTGAAAAGAGTGAAAAATATCCCCGGTCGCCGCGCGCGTGGAAAGGCCTATGCGAACGGTTGCCTCTAAGCGCTTGTGTGCACAAACAGAATAATTTCGTTTGAAATGAAGACGTACAAATTTTGAAATGAAGACGTGAGTTCATCGTTACGCCTCTAAATTTTTCGCACGTAAAACAATCACAATTTTACCACGGGTTTGACTTGCTGGCGCATTTCAGGTCCCGTGTGCTATATGTAAGACATTTTTTGGCATTTACCGTGCATGTTGGCATATAAATCAATTCCTAGACGTACTGCATTTCCTGTCGAAAGGGACGAGGATTGCCGTTCGATCTGGGAGCATCCAATGGTGCATACGTACAATCCGTGGGGTTTGGGTTTTGGCTAATCAGAACGCACGATTCAGATCATGCGCGCAGCGAGTGGGGGGGGCATCAGCCACGGTTTGGTAGGCACATGGCTTTCGTGTGTGAACCGTGTGCTATTTGAAAACATTTTTGGGGAGGGGCTATTTGAAAACATGTACATGTGTTGTCGAAAGGGATGAGGGTCGCCGTTCGATCAAGGAGAATCCAACGGTGCAGACGTACGATCCGTGGGGTTTGGGTTCTGGCCAATTAGAACGCACGACTCAGATCGCGCGCATGGTAGAGGGGTGGGGGGTGCATCGGCCATGGTTTAGTGGACAGACGGCTTTCATGAGTGAACCATGTGCTCTTTGAAAACATTTACATTACCTAACATAATATTTTTGTTCGAGTGAAAACATGAGTTCATCGTTTCGCCTCCAATATGTTTCCATGGTAAGAAATCATGAGTATAGTGGAGAGTGTCGTATACTAGTATCATGAATATACAGTACATATGATACTAGTGTATGATACTACCTTTAATTAATTATAGCGCATAGTATAATACATAGAATATGGTATCATATATATATATATATGTCATATATATTGCCATGCAAGACAGAAATTAGCATCACATTTAATATGATACGGTATCTACCTACTATATGTTACTCTAACCCTCTTTATATATATTTAATTCTTTGCCACATCAGCATACTTGCTATTTCCGAGTGCATGACATCGTCGGCCACTATGGCCAGCCTTATATAGTGGGGAGTACTATATACTATATATATAGATAATATCATGCATATGATACTAGTGTATGATATTACGTACGTACCTTCATAGTGCATATATAGTATCATAGAGTAGTACTAGCTCCCTCTGTAAACTAATATAAGAGCATTTAGATTACTAAATAGTGACCTAAACGCTCTTATATTAGTTTACGGAGGGAGTATATATCATAGATGACCGTATTTATGAATTGAGCTCTATAAGGCTGGTTGTAATGGGGAGTATTATATATATACTAGTAGTATCATGCATGCATATATATGATAGTGTAGCTAGGATACTACTTTCGTAATGCATAGTATCATAAGTTAACATCTTAGGTTGCCTTACTAATTGTCATGCATCACACAAAGTAGTAGTACAACATTTAATATGACACGGTATCATGATATGATACCACATCCTCTCTTGTGTGCCACATCATCCAGAAAGTCTAGTTGGCATGCATGATACCGCTTATGATAATACCATTACAACCAGCCTAAACCGGAAAGGAGGGAGTATGATACTAGCCACAATGGAGAGTAGTACACTAGTAACATACACATATCCCTAGACTATATATGTTACTACCTTCATAGTGGGTAGTAACATACGTGTAGTGTCATGCAAAGCTTCATTTCTTAGGTTACAGACTCATATTGCATTGGGACATGTGATGCTACAATAACTAGCTAAGTTACTGAAACTATCTCTCTCCTCATTAACTTATTGCCACATAAGCAAGTTTGCTGAGTTGGAATCGGTGTTACTGCTGAAGTTACTCCCACTGTGGCTAGTCTGATACTATCTAGTCATCTATGATATACTAGCTACCTCACTAAGATCATGCATGGTTAATAATACAGCCAAGGGTCGGCTATAAGAAGTTGCCATGTTATATACAACGAACCTCTTAGCAGGCAGGTACAATAATAAGTTTTATATACGTACTAGTTTATCAATAGTTGGCCCACCTTACATCCTCACAAAGTGTCTTGGGTCTCGTGTTGCAGCTGGCTCTACTAACCAAGAGCCCGCTTCTCTTCTCTTTCCTCCAACTAATAAGCATATATATATATATATATATATTATTCTATTCCTTATAGCCAGACTACCCACAGTGGGAGTAACATAGGTAGTAACATCACACATATCTAGATAAAATAGATGATGTGGCAAGCAATAAATAAAGAAATGGAGGGAAGTGGATATGTGTGATGTTACTACCTATGTTAGTCCCACTATGGGTATAGTCTTACTATAGTATGAGACTACCCACAATGGGAGTAACATAGGTAGTAACATCACACATATCCAGATAAATTAAATAGATGATGTGGCAAGCAATAAATGAAGAAAGAGAGGAAAGTAGTAACATAGCTAGTTACTAGTAGTATGAGTAACATCACATGTACATATCAAGGCAAGATGCGTCTATAGTTTAATAAATGAAGTGTTGCATGTCACCACACATATATGTTACTCCCAACTATAGAGGTAGTAACATAGACTAGTAACACATGGGCATGTTACTAGTCTATGTTACTACCCATTGTGGCTAGTCTGAGTAACATCACACATCACACATAGACTAGTACCAAAACCACCTAGGCTATATATACCCCTCCACCTCCTCTTCATTCGAAGAGAGAGCCATCAGAACACATACACCATTCCAACTCATTTGTTCTGACAGAGAACCACCTACTCATGTGTTGAGACCAAGATATTCCAATCCTACCATATGAATCTTGATCTCTAGCCTCTCCAAGTTGCTTTCCACTCAAATCTTCTTTCCACAAAATCTAGATCCTATGAGAGAGAGTTGAGTGTTGGGGAGACTATCATTTGAAGCACAAGAGCAAGGAGTTCATTACCTACACACCATTTGTTACTTCTTGGAGAGTGGTGTCTCCTAGATTGGCTAGGTGTCACTTGGGAGCCTCCGACAAGATTGTGGAGTTGAACCAAGGAGTTTGTAAGGGCAAGGAGATCGCCTACTTCGTGAAGATCTACCGCTAGTGAGGCAAGTCCTGTGTGGGTGATGGCCATGGTGGGATAGACAAGGTTGCTTCTTCGTGGACCCTTTGTGGGTGGTTGCTTCTTCGTGGAAGTGGGTGGAGCCCTGTGTGGACTCGCGCAACCGTTACCCTTTGTGGGTGGAGCCCTCCGTGGACTCTCGCAACCGTTACCCTTTGTTGGTTGAAGTCTCCATCAACGTGGATGTAGGATAGCACCACCTATCCGAACCACGGGAAAAACATCCGTGTCTCCAATTGCGTTTGAATTCTCTAAACCCTTCCCTTTACATTCTTGCAAGTTGCATGCTTTACTTTCCACTGCCAATATACTCTTTGCATGATTGCTTGAATTGCGTGATGATTGCTTGACTTGTCCTAAAATAGCTAAAATCTGCCAAGAACTAAAATTGGGAAAAGGTTAAGTTTTTATTTGGTCAAGTAGTCTAATCACCCCCCTCTAGACATACTTTCGATCCTACAAGTGGTATCAGAGCTTTGGTCTCCATTTGCTTTGATCTCCATAGCTTTTGGTGGTCATAGCCTTGGTTTCACAACCTAGGAGAGTATGGCGTCTAGCGAGGGAAATTATCACCGTAGAGGTCCCTACTTTGATGGTACTAATTTTGCTAGTTGGAAGCATAAAATGAAAATGCATATTCTTGGACATAACCCCGCCGTTTGGGCTATTGTGTGTGTTGGTTTGCAAGGTGACTTCTTTGATGGGAGAGAACCAAACCGTGAAGCTACCGCGGATGAGTTGAAGATGTTGCAATACAATGCTCAAGCTTGTGATATTCTCTTCAACGGATTGTGCCCCGAAGAATTCAACAAAATCAGCCGTCTTGAGAATGCAAAGGAAATTTGGGACACTTTGATTGATATGCACGAAGGTACCGACTCCGTCAAGGAATCCAAGTTGGATGTGCTTCAAAGTCAACTTGACAAGTTCAAGATGAAGGATGGTGAAGGTGTCGCTGAAATGTACTCTAGGCTTTCTCTCATCACAAATGAGATTGCCGGCTTAGGAAGTGAAGAGATGACCGATAGATTCATCATCAAGAAGATTCTAAGAGCCTTGGATGGAAAAGATGATACCGTGTGCACATTGATCCAAATGATGCCCAATTACAAAGATCTCAAGCCAACGGAGGTGATTGGAAGAATTGTTGCTCATGAGATGTCACTTAAGGATAAAGAGGAACTTCACAACAAATCAAGTGGTGCCTATAAAGCCTCATGTGAAGCCCCTACATCATCAAGTGAGAAACAAGACTTCAATGAAGAATTGAGCTTAATGGTGAAGAACTTCAACAAGTTCTACAAGAGTAGAAGCAAAGATAGAAGCTTCAAGTCAAGGTCCTACAATGACAAAAGATCTTCTAGTCGAGAGCGGAACTGCTACAGTTGTGGAAGACCCGGACACTATTCCAATGAGTGTACGGCTCCCTACAAGAGAAGAGAAGATTCTCCAAAAAGAATAAGCAAAGAATCACCACCAAGAGAGAGAAGGAGTAGAGATGATCGTTATGAAGAAAGATACTCACGGAGAAGCAAGGATTCGGAAAGGAAGGAAAAATCATCAAGGAGCTATACAAGATGAAGACATCAAGCTCATGTTGGTGAATGGGTATCTGGCTCCGACTCCGATAGTCACTCCGAGAGAAGTTATCACTCCGACTCCGAAGATACTCAAGATGAAGGTGTTGCCGTTCTAGCACTTGTGTCAACCAACTCCTACGACATATTTGACTCACCAAATGAAGGAATTGGAATATGCTTCATGGCCAAAGGTCCAAAGGTAACACACCCCGAGTATGTTGATTTCAATAGTGATGAAGATGACTTGTTAGGTGATGATTTGCTTATTGACAACTCTAGTGATGAATACTATGATGAAATGTAAATTAATCATGCTAATCAAGATAAAACAAATGACAATGATAAGGAAAAGATTGAGGTTCTAACTAAAGAACTAAACACTCTTAAGTTAGCTCATGAAACTATCTTCGAAGATCGTCGAGAACTTTTAAGAGCTCATGAGAAATTACGCTTTGAAAAGCTCAATCTTGAGCAAGAGCATGAGTTCTTAAAAGCAATCAATGATGATCTCCGCAAGAAAAGTTCTTCTTACATTGCCAAGCGTTTACTCTTATCCACTTACATGCCTCAAGTCAAGTCTAGTAACAAGAACAAGAAAGATTTTTCCTCTAGCAGTAACAATGATCATGCTAAATCAAATATTGTTGCTTCTAGTAGTTCTATTGATTCCACTAATGACTCTCTTAGCCAAGTTACACTTGATCAAGAAAATAGCTTATTAAAGGGAATTATAGAGAAAGGAGTGTACAAAAGCCTTGCCGGGAGCAAGCAATTCGAGGAAATTGTGCGCAAGCAAGGAATGCACCGGAAGAATCAAGGCGTTGGTTTTGAACGAAAGTTCAATGCCAATGGAGTTGAGTGGGAAGAAGATCAATACCCCAAGACAAAGTTTGTTCCTCAACAAGAGAAGTATGATACTTCTTTCAAGGGGACACAAGCTCAAGATGATCTTCCACCACAAGACTACAAGCAAAAAGGCAAGGACAAGCTTCAAGAGGAAATTGACGCATTTGAAGAAGCTCCTAAGACCTTAGTCAAGTGGATTCCCAAGACTACTTCAAGTTCCACTTCATCAAGTACGACTACAACTCCAAGGATTCCCATCAAGATGATGTGGATCCAAAAGAAGAAGAACTACAGAGTTCTTGAGGGTGACTCCGCCAACATACTTCACTCTTATCATTTTGGCAAGAACAAGTGCAATCAACTTCCACATCTTGCACTAGTTCAAGGAGTCACAAACCCTCTTGTTGGTAAGACAAGGGACAAGGTAACCTAAAAGTTTTCATGGACATCATCTTGTGTGTGCATCACTCTATGTCTATGGATATCCTTGTTTGTTCCTTGTGGGACTAACCCATGTAGGTATTGAAAGTGCAATTCACTCAAATGGATAGCTCCAAGTGATCTACATCAACATTGAGCATCCACATCTTCAACATATACATGAAGTCATCATCGACGAAACCCAAGGTTAGTTCATCCCTCCAAGGGGGGATATCACATCTAGGGGGAGCTTTACTCTAAGACTTGAGCTAAAGCAACTCTAAAGATGTGAACACATCAATGCTTTATGTAAAAGTGGTAACCCCACTTGAGCTTAAACGATGAGTATGACCTATGATCAAGTGTTCTCACTTGACTCCTAAGTCAATATACTCATATATAGATGACCTTGTCATCGCAAATTGCTTGATAGATGCTAGAATTGGTTGTGCATGCCTTGCCACATATTTCATTTGCCATCTTATTGTGTGAGCATGCTGGTTGCATATTTTACTCATTCGAGGACATCCACTTGTTGTTTTGATCGTTTGGGTTTATTTCCTTTGCCAAGTGGATGGACAAGAATGCCTAAGAACCTTCTCTAGCTATCTATGTTTTTCTCGTCTCAAACTCTATTCATGCTGCATCACAAAATTTGATCAAGTCAGATTCGAACCACTCTGTGTGAGGAGCGCTCGGAGTCCCCGATTCGTCATAGACTTAAACTTCCAAAACCTCTTTATGATTCTCGGTCTGACCGATACCCCACTTTCGGTCCTACCGACATCATTAAGTTGATCTAGGTTTTTGATCTCGGTGCAACCGATTTGAACATTTTGGTCACACCGAGTTTCAGTAACTGCATGCAGTTATGAATCTCGGTGCCACCGAGTTGTTCCACTCGGTCACACCGACAGGGTCGGGCTATATATAGTCACGGGCAAAATTTGGAAATTTCTCCGAACCCCTTCGCCCGCGCGATAGCCTGCTCTGCCAACGTGGTCTCCGGATCGTCTTCTCGCCGCCAGCCACCTCCAGTCGCTGGCCTCCGTCGCTGTCAACGGGAATTCTGCCCCGCCGTTGCCGCCGTAGCGAGTCTCCGCCGAGCTAGGGTATGGACTCGATCTTTGTGCTATTCTCCAATCCAATTCTCAGCACATTGTGATCATCATGATTCTTGCCACGATTGAAACACTCCTATCTAGTCAATACACCCGTAGATTAGCTTTGATTCAAAAATTTTAGGGTTAGGTTTCCGCCGAAACCATCTCGGACCCACCGAGTTGAAAAACTCGGTCCCACCAATTTGGCTTATGCCATTGCACAAGTGAGACTCGGTCTGACCGAGAATTACTTATCGGTGTGACCGATTTTGGAACTCTGTGAAACCCTAGCAGTCTCGGTGCCACCGAACTGTGACTCGGTCCAACCGAGTTCACTAGTTTAGGTTCCAAACTGCTTCGGTATCACCGAGTTTAAAAATCGGTAGATCCGAGATGATTTCAGTGGGAAACTAAAACTAAGTTTTTGGATCATTCTTTTGCAAAAATCTTTGCATTTTGTGATGCTCATCTATTCTACCTCATCTATAAACTATTCACAGGGTCAGCAGTCAGAGCTTGCAGCATGTCTGATCAGAGTGACAGCCAGAACTTGTCAGAGCAGCAAGTGCAGATGAGTGAGGGCACTAGTCCCTCCAGCTCTTCAGATGATGGCAGTAGAAGTACCCCAAGCAATCTGCCAAAAGCTGCCACTAGACAGAGGAAGAAGAGAACTTCAGACTCCGAAGATGAAGATTATGTGGCAGAGGAAGAGGCCACATCAAAGAGAGTTGAGCCAGCTCAAGGCACAAAGCCAGATCTAAAGATCAAAAGGCCAGCAGGCAGGCAGCCTATGTCAAAGGCTAGAGCCTCAACTGAGAAGCCCACTCCCAAAGAGCCAGTTGCTGCAGAAGGCAAGAAGAGGAAGGAAAGGGTCAAGAAGACCGTAGCCAGAGTGCTTGGAAAGGCTTCCATCATGGAAGAGGAAGAGGAAGAGGAAGAAGAGGTAGCTGCACCAGCACCTAAGGCACCCAAGCTGATGGGTGATGCCATAAGATCAGGGGCTACTGCATCTAAGCCCAAAGCTGCCTCCAAGCCAAAACCAAAGAGGAATACAAGGAGCATTCCTGCAGCTGAGAAGAACAAGGCCCCAGTGCCTGAGACTGTTGCTGAAGAAGAGGATGAAGAGCAAGTTCTTAGAAAGCTCAAGCCCAAGATCCCAGACCACAACGATGCTCATCCTGTGGCTGAGGACATGAAGCTCAGGAGAGATTCAGGGCTGAGGAAGTGGAGAGAAGCAGACCCATATGCTCCAAGGAGAAGGACTGTTGTGGATTACAGATTTCACACCAAGGAACAGCAGGACTTCTATGAGACAGTGCTGCTAGATAAGAAGCCCATTGTTTGTGACATGAGATGGGTCTACTGGACCTACATGAAGGAAAATGAGGAACACTACCCTGGAGTGTATGACAGCTTTAGTGCTTGTGGAGTTGCTGACTTTGTTGGGAAGAAGCTCACAAAGTGGAACGAGGAGCTTATCATGCAATTCTACTCCACGGCACACTTTTATCCAGATGGGAGGATAACTTGGATGTCTGAGGGTACGAGGTACCAATCTACAGTTGCTGAATGGGCTCAACTGATCAATGCCCCAGAGGAGCAAGCAGATGACTTGGACATTTATGCCAAGAAAAAGATGGATCATAACTCAATGTCCAACATGTACAAGGAAATTCCAAATGAAGCTCTTGACACTTTCAAATTTGGCTCAGTGCATTATCTTCTGTCAGGGCTGCCAACCATCAATTGGATATTGAGGCACACCTTATTGCCCAAGTCTGGAGATCACAAGATGATCAAAGGCCATGCAATCAACTTGCTTCACTTATTTGATGTGCCACAGAAATTCAAGGTCATGAGCCTCATAGTAGAGACTATCAAGAGGACTGTAGCAGATCAGAAGAGGGGCTATGGATATGCACCTCAAATTCAGGAGCTCATCAACTCTAACATGGGCAATGGCATATATTTATTGGATAAGGAACACCTGCCCATCCGTCCATATTTTGAGGACAATCAAGTTGTCCTGACTGAGAATGAGCCATCGTCTGCCCAAGCACAAGCAAAGAAGGAGAAGGCAAGGAAGGAGAAAGCTGCCAAGATGCCAACTCAAGAGGAGGCATCTGAGTATTTCTTGAAGACCAAACAAGAGCAGCTTGGTTACCTGATTGCATCCACCCTGCGGATTGAGAAAGGACTAGCCAC
Source organism: Triticum dicoccoides (assembly GCF_002162155.2). Taxonomy (NCBI): domain Eukaryota; kingdom Viridiplantae; phylum Streptophyta; class Magnoliopsida; order Poales; family Poaceae; genus Triticum; species Triticum dicoccoides. The sequence continues at coordinate 225,859,521 of NC_041386.1, forward strand.
CCTAACTCAAAACCAGGCAAGCCTAGAGAGAATCATGAAACAAAAGTTCTATGACTTGGATGTCAAGGTGACAGAGATTCAGACTGCAGTGGAGCAACTCCAGGATGACATGCAGGAGAGGAGAGGCAGGACTACCACTCATGCCTTTGCCAGAGTGCCACGAGGTCCGAGGTCGTCTGCCGTGCCAGTTGCTGACACAAGATCCACCACTTCTGCACCAGCTACAGCTTCAGTTCCACCAACTCCAGCGTCTATTTCAGCATCTACAGAAGCCTTCGTCCTTGGAGTGATCCGGACTCCACCACCACCAGAAGATCAAGCCTGAGCGTCGATCTAGCACTATGCATTTTCTAGGAACTTTTTGGTAACTTGTTGCCAAAGGGGGACAAAAATGTATAGATCATAGGCTTCGAGAGAGAGAGTGTTGCTTTTCTCTCTTGCTTTATTTGGTGGTTTTTCGAACTTGTTTGCTTTTGAGTGCTTGAGATACTATGTCATTGCTTGTGAGACATTGATGATCATGTGTTTGATCATAAGCTACACTTAATGCTTGCTTAATGCTATTATCTTATCTATCTTATGTGATCATTCACTATTCTTGGTGATGAGTGCATGTATTTCATTCTTATCATTTTAAGCGCTCCACCAAGATGTATGTGACATGGAAGAGTAACCCATGACTCTAACTCCTTGTGCATTTGTAGTCCAAATCAAATTTTAAATATGCACAAACTTAGGGGGAGCTCTTACTTATCACATACTTCTCAAAGCAACGGTATATTTCATGCTTATTATCATTTGTCGAAGCTTTGATCTATATGTTGTCATCAATTACCAAAAAGGGGGAGATTGAAAGTGCAACTATCACTAGGTTGTTTCGGTAATTCATAACAACATATAGCTCATTGAGCTAATGCTATTCCAAGATGATTATTCCAGGAAAGCTCAATGATTGACATGGCATGGATGTGAAAGTGGAACCCTCAAAATGCTAAGGACAAAGGATTGGCTCAAGCTCAAAAGCTCAAGACTCCTCATTTTACATTTCAGTGATCCAAGATCACATTGAGTCTTTAGGAAAAGCCAATACTATCAAGGAGGGATGAGGTGTTGCTTAATGAGTCTCTTGCTTCATGTGCTTAGTGATATGCTCCAAAACCCTCAACTACTTCCCCATATCCACATATGACCTAAACCCTAAGCCAAACTCGGTCCTACCGATTCTTCCTATCCGGCGCCACCGAGTTTCACTTGTCATAAGCCACTGCCAAACCCTAGCAATTCGGTTCTACCGATAGGGATCTCGGTCTCACCGAGATGGGATTGCAAACTCTCTGTTTCCCTTTCGTAACTTTTCGGTCTCACCGAAAGAGCGAATCGGTCCCACCGAGATTGCAATGTAAATTTAGTGTTTCCCCTTTGTAACTTTTCGGTCTCACCGAAAGGGCAAATCGGTCCCACCGAGTTTGCCTGACCAACTCTCTGGTTAGCTAATTACCAAATTCGGTCTCACCGAGTTTGTGTAATCGGTCTCACCGAGATTACGTTATGCCCAAACCCTAACCATATCGGTCTTACCGAGTTGCATGTCAGTCCCACCAAAAATCTCTAACGGTCACTAGGTCTACATTTTCGGTCCGACCGAGTTTGTTGATTCGGTCCCACCGAGATTGGAAAACTGAGTGTAACGGTTGGATTTTGTGTGGAGGCTATATATACCCCTCCACCTCCTCTTCATTCGAAGAGAGAGCCATCAGAACACATACACCATTCCAACTCATTTGTTCTGAGAGAGAACCACCTACTCATGTGTTGAGACCAAGATATTCCATTCCTACCATATGAATTTTGATCTCTAGCCTCTCCAAGTTGCTTTCCACTCAAATCTTCTTTCCACAAAATCCAAATCCTATGAGAGAGAGTTGAGTGTTGGGGAGACTATCATTTGAAGCACAAGAGCAAGGAGTTCATTACCTACACACCATTTGTTACTTCTTGGAGAGTGGTGTCTCCTAGATTGGCTAGGTGTCACTTGGGAGCCTCCGACAAGATTGTGGAGTTGAACCAAGGAGTTTGTAAGGGCAAGGAGATCGCCTACTTCGTGAAGATCTACCGCTAGTGAGGCAAGTCCTGTGTGGGTGATGGCCATGGTGGGATAGACAAGGTTGCTTCTTCGTGGACCCTTTGTGGGTGGTTGCTTCTTCGTGGACCCTTCGTGGGTGGAGCCCTGTGTGGACTCGCGCAACCGTTACCCTTTGTGGGTGGAGCCCTCCGTGGACTCTCGCAACCGTTACCCTTTGTTGGTTGAAGTCTCCATCAACGTGGATGTAGGATAGCACCACCTATCCGAACCACGGGAAAAACATCCGTGTCTCCAATTGCGTTTGAATTCTCTAAACCCTTCCCTTTACATTCTTGCAAGTTGCATGCTTTACTTTCCACTGCCAATATACTCTTTGCATGATTGCTTGAATTGCGTGATGATTGCTTGACTTGTCCTAAAATAGCTAAAATCTGCCAAGAACTAAAATTGGGAAAAGGTTAAGTTTTTATTTGGTCAAGTAGTCTAATCACCCCCCTCTAGACATACTTTCGATCCTACAAGTGGTATCAGAGCTTTGGTCTCCATTTGCTTTGATCTCCATAGCTTTTGGTGGTCATAGCCTTGGTTTCACAACCTAGGAGAGTATGGCGTCTAGCGAGGGAAATTATCACCGTAGAGGTCCCTACTTTGATGGTACTAATTTTGCTAGTTGGAAGCATAAAATGAAAATGCATATTCTTGGACATAACCCCGCCGTTTGGGCTATTGTGTGTGTTGGTTTGCAAGGTGACTTCTTTGATGGGAGAGAACCAAACCGTGAAGCTACCGCGGATGAGTTGAAGATGTTGCAATACAATGCTCAAGCTTGTGATATTCTCTTCAACGGATTGTGCCCCGAAGAATTCAACAAAATCAGCCGTCTTGAGAATGCAAAGGAAATTTGGGACACTTTGATTGATATGCACGAAGGTACCGACTCCGTCAAGGAATCCAAGTTGGATGTGCTTCAAAGTCAACTTGACAAGTTCAAGATGAAGGATGGTGAAGGTGTCGCTGAAATGTACTCTAGGCTTTCTCTCATCACAAATGAGATTGCCGGCTTAGGAAGTGAAGAGATGACCAATAGATTCATCATCAAGAAGATTCTAAGAGCCTTGGATGGAAAATATGATACCGTGTGCACATTGATCCAAATGATGCCCAATTACAAAGATCTCAAGCCAACGGAGGTGATTGGAAGAATTGTTGCTCATGATATGTCACTTAAGGATAAAGAGGAACTTCACAACAAATCTAGTGGTGCCTATAAAGCCTCATGTGAAGCCCCTACATCATCAAGTGAGAAACAAGACTTCAATGAAGAATTGAGCTTAATGGTGAAGAACTTCAACAAGTTCTACAAGAGTAGAAGCAAAGATAGAAGCTTCAAGTCAAGGTCCTACAATGACAAAAGATCTTCTAGTCGAGAGCGAAACTGCTACAGTTGTGGAAGACTCGGACACTATTCCAATGAGTGTACGGCTCCCTACAAGAGAAGAGAAGATTCTCCAAAAAGAAGAAGCAAAGAATCACCACCAAGAGAGAGAAAGAGTAGAGATGATCGTTATGAACGAAGATACTCACGGAAAAGCAAGGATTCGGAAAGGAAGGAAAAATCATCAAGGAGCTACACAAGACGAAGACATCAAGCTCATGTTGGTGAATGGGTATCCGGCTCCGACTCCGACAGCCACTCCGAGAGAAGTTATCACTCCGACTCCGAAGATACTCAAGATGAAGGTGTTGCCGGTCTAGCAGTTGTGCCAACCAACTCCTACGACATATTTGACTCACCAAATGAAGGAATTGGAAGATGCTTTATGGCCAAAGGTCCTAAGGTAACACACCCCGAGTATGTTGATTTCAATAATGATGAAGATGACTTGTTAGGTGATGATTTGCTTATTGACAACTCTAGTGATGAATACTATGATGAAATGTCAATTAATCATGCTAATCAAGATAAAACGAATGACAATGATAAGGAAAATATTGAGGTTCTAACTAAAGAACTAAACACTCTTAAGTTAGCTCATGAAACTATCTTCGAAGATCATCGAGAACTTTTAAGAGCTCATGAGAAATTACGCTTTGAAAAGCTCAATCTTGAGCAAGAGCATGAGTTCTTAAAAGCAATCAATGATTATCTCCGCAAGAAAAGTTCTTCTTACATTGCCAAGCGTTTACTCTTATCCACTTACATGCCTCAAGTCAAGTCTAGTAACAAGAACAAGAAAGATTCTTCCTCTAGCAGTAACAATGATCATGCTAAATCCAATATTGTTGCTTCTAGTAGTTCTATTGATTCCACTAATGACTCTCTTAGCCAAATTACACTTGAGCAAGAAAATAACTTATTGAAGGGAATTATAGAGAAAGGAGTGTACAAAAGCCTTGCCGGGAGCAAGCAATTCGAGGAAATTGTGCGCAAGCAAGGAATGCACCGGAAGAATCAAGGCGTTGGTTTTGAACGAAAGTTTAATGCCAATGGAGTTGAGTGGGAAGAAGATCAATACCCCAAGACAAAGTTTGTTCCTCAACAAGAGAAGTATGATACTTATTTCAAGGGGACACAAGCTCAAGATGATCTTCCACCACAAGACTACAAGCAAAAAGGCAAGGACAAGCTTCAAGAGGAAATTGACGCATTTGAAGAAGCTCCTAAGACCTTAGTCAAGTGGATTCCCAAGACTACTTCAAGTTCCACTTCATCAAGTACGACTACAACTCCAAGGATTAACGTGCATTTTGTGCGTAAAAATAAAATTACAACCAGAACTGCATGTGCTATCGGAAGGGATGAGGATCATTGTTCGATCTGGGAGCATCCAACGGTGCAAACCTATGATCCATGGGTTTTGGGTTCTGGCCAATCAGAAAGCATGACTCAGATCATGGGCGGGGTGGCGGGGTTTGGTCGGCACACGGGTTTCATCAACGAACCGTGTGCTATTCGCAAACTAGATTGCATATTTTTGTTCACACATACTGTAGTGAGATCGATTAAGTGTGCTACCTCTATGATATAATAATAATAATAATAATAATAATAATAATAATAATAATAATAATAATAATAATAATAAATAGTTCATATTCATTGCCTGAGCTGACATCAAATCATGGTCGACATATTAACGGTTCTTACATCAACAGAAAACCGAGCATAACTCACAAATTCAGTACACGTGACAGTTCTAAATTGAACAAATTAAGTTGCAGGGTAGCCATAAAGACTAGTCTTATGGCTTAATTCCCATGTACATGGGGGAACTGGGATCATTAAGTTGACCCCGAATGAACTTGGGGTCATTAAGTTGACCATAAAGAAAATCTGGGTAGCATCGCTGGCAAGAATGAATGGGTCTGCGTGATATGCCATCATTGTCCTGTTAACACAGGTCTTCGTGTACTCATCAATCCTTACCTGACCAAGAGGGATCCATGCGCACCTGAATAATGCCACCTTAACTTTCAGATAGTCAAGCTCCCAAATATTTTTGATGGTTCCATAGTATACCCTTTTATCAGCTTCATTTACAGTCATGCATTCTATTTGAACAGAGCAGTTCTGATACGAGGTCTTCTTATCACGTTCCTCAGTGTAGAACGTGTATACATTTATGTCATATGCTTGGTACGTCAACACCGTAGGTGATGGCTTTTGTGCCAACCACGTAGCAATGTCATAGATGGATCCTTGTGCCAAACGATTCTTCAGCCATTCAACGTACTTCTTAGTGTGCTCTTTCATCTCCACTTCTGATGAAGGCACCATTGGTAAGAAGCTTTGGCATATCTCCGCCAAGTGTTCTTCGGTATAAGCGATGAGAACTGGGCTATTAAGCAGTACAGTCAAATGGGCTTTCTCTGCCAATTCTCTGGGTGCAGCCATTTGCGTGCCAGCAAGGACCGGCTTACCTTTCAGCCTTCCCTCATGGCGAGAGAGGGGCAAACCTATAGGTCTTTGTTTCATGTATTCGGTGCGAAACTCAACCACCTCCTCCGCGGTATAACCTTGTAGGATGCTTGCCTCTGGATGGTTTCGGTTCCGACAAAAGTGCTTCAGTATTCCCATGAACCGCTCGAAGGGATACATGTTGCGAAGAAACACGGGACCACAATACTTTATCTCGTCGACAAGGTGCACAGTGAGATGAACCATGACATCAAAGAATGACGGTGGGAAAAACATCTCTAGGTTGGATAATATTCTTGCAATATCATCTTGCATATTATCCAACTCTTCAGGATCTACAACTTTCTGCCATAGTTTGTTAAAGAAATCACAGAGGTCAATGAGTGTGTTTCTTATATCTTTGTCCATCCGATTCCTGATGGCCACTGGGAGGATTTGTGTCAACATTACGTGGCAATCATGTGACTTCATGTGTCCCAACTTCATTTTACCTAAGCTCACATCCACGAGACTTCTGATGTTTGTGCAGTAGGAAGAGGGTGTCTTAACTAACAACAAATAGGTAAAGAACTGTGTTGCTTCTTTTGTACTGAAATTGTAACTCTGGCGAGCTTTGATGAATTTGTCATCATATTCTTCTTCACTCTTGCGTTGTGATTGATCAGCAAGCATATCGAGCTGTGAACCGTCACCATCCTTTCTTTTACCTTTAATCTTGAGCAGAGTACCAAGGATGCTTTCACATACGTTCTTCTCTACATGCATGACATCGATGCAGTGACGTACATGTAGAATATCCTAGTAAGGTAATTTCCTGAACACCGATTTCTTCTTAAACACTTGATCCTTGGGTGTTAGTTTCACCGTCAAAGGGTGGTTCTTGCCAAGCACAATATTATTTTTTAGCCATGTTGTGGACCACCTCCCCGTCCTAGGGTCTTGGGGGCACACCTGCCTCTGTCGTACCATCAAATTCAGCTTTCATCTATTGGTATGGGTGATTCATCCACAAGAACCTAAGATGACGCAAATACACTATTTTACGCGAGTTGGGAAGTTTTTTGCTAGCTGTCCTATCCATGCATGTGACACACCCTACATCTCCCCTTGTTTTTTGCCCCGATATGATGCCTAATGCCGGCATATCTTGAATGGTGTGCACCGGCATCGCTTGTAGATCTAAAATCTCCTTTCTATAAGCATCATAACATTTTACAGCAGGCGCATCTATCCACGCTATCAGCAGTTCTTCTACCAGTAGCTGAAAGTAAATGTCGATGTCATTTGCAGAAACACCGGGCCTTGGATAATCATTGACATCATAATATTTTTTTTTCTTCATACACAACCAAGGAGCTAGGTTATATATGCACAGAAACACCGGCCATGTGCTGTGATTGGTGCTCATATCGCCAAAAGGATTCATCCCGTCAGTACACTCCCCGAGCCTTATACTTCTAGGATCCTTGGCAATTTTTTCAAACTTTTTGTTGATTAATTCCCACTGAGCCCCATCTTTCGGGTACCGCATAAACCTATCTGCAATTCGCTCATCATGATGCCACCGCAACCTCTTTGCCTCTCTAGGGTTTGCAAAGAAATGCCTCGACCTTGGAATTAAAGGCAAGTACCAAACAACCTTGAACAGGATTCCTGTCTTGATCTCGTCGTCCAATTTGTACTTGTCCTTTGCTCTCCTGTGCTTGTATTGTGCATGCTTGCATGTGGGACATGCACGAAAATCTTTGTACTCACCATGGTACAATATACAATCATTCACACAAGCGTGTATCTTCTGTACTTCAAGTTCCAATGGGCAAACAATTTTCTTGGCTTCATTCGTGCTTCTAGGGAGCACATTATCTTCCGGAAGAATATCTTTGAAAATACCTAAGATCTCTGTGAAGCCCTTGTTTGATACACCGTGTGTTGCTCTACATCTGAGAAGCGTCAAGGTGGCACTGTGATGCCCCCGATTCAACCGTACACTAATCATACACGCAAATGTGTACAATCAAGATCAGGGACTCATGGAAGATATCACAACACAACTCTAGACACAAATCAAAATAATACAAGCTTCATATTACAAGCTAGGGGCCTCGAGGGCTCGAATACATAGCTCAATACATAAGCGAGGTAGCGGAAGCAACAATATCTGAGTACATACATAAGTTAAACAAGGATACCTTAAGAAGGCAAACACAAACATCAACGATCGAAGAGGCAAGGCCTCCTGCCTGGGACCTCTAATACTCCTGGTCTCCGGCGGCCTTCATGTAGTAGTTTCCATCGACGGTGGCATCTGGCTCCAGGGATACACCATCTGGTTGCAACAACCGAAAAGAAGAAAGAAGGGGGAAAAGGGCAGAAAAGCAACCGTGAGTACTCATCCCAAGTACTCGCAGGCATCAGATCTATACTAAGAATGCATTGGTATCAAATAGAAGGGCTGTATCTATGGAATGAACTGCAGAATGCCAGAATAGAGGGGGAAGGCCTAGCCTATCGAAGACTAGCATCTTCAAGTAGCTCCAAGCATCTTGCAGCATGTAGAAGAGTAAAGAATAGCAGTTTATAAATAGCAAGCATATTGTAGCATTAAGGCCCAGAGATCCTTCCTTGACTCCCTGCGAGAAAGCAATCCCGAAGCCAACATATCCATCACAAGTGTCAAGGCCTGGGGGAAGGCCGGTTTGTTTTGTTTTTATGTTTTGTTTTATTTCCCCTTTTATTTTTTCTGCTTATTGGTTTTACTATTTTACTTTCTATTTATTTTAGCTTTAGAAAATACCAAAACACCACCTAAATTAGTGTTACTAAATATTCTGCTGCCATAAAAAGTTTGGTGCAATGATAAAACACTTTGCATAATTTTATTATTTAAAAGGCATCTAATTAATTGTTTTAGCTATTGTTTTATTTACTTAATGCATTTAAATATTTTATAATAGTGTGGTTTCTTCACCAATATTACCTATGAATTATTTGACATTTTTAGAACAATTTAGTTTTGACATTGGAAAACTTTAAATTTTAACTTTAATTTAAATTTGAATTAGCACCAGATGGAATCAAAGGGGGATTTAGCAATAGTGAAAACGATGACATGGCACCATTTACATGGGATTACTATAGCTTAATTATATGGGCGTCACAATTCTCCTCCACTACAAGAGATCTCGTCCCGAGATTTTAGGAGGTAGAAGGAGACAAAACGAGATATTCATCACGAAGACGGTCCTCGCATTCCCAAGTAGCTTCGTCTTCAGAATGATTTGACCACTGAACTTTAAGAAATTTGATAGCCCTCAGGCGGGTGCAACATTCAGCTTGAATGAGAACGTGGATCGGATGCTCTTTTGTAAGTGTGATCATCTTGCAGGGGTTGAGCTTTATAAGCCATGTGGTTGTTGCAATAAGACTTGCAACTCAGGGCATCGGCCATGATTAGCCTTGCCAGGGGTATAAGAAATATCGTAGTCGTAGTCGTAGTCTGTAATTGTTTCCATAATCACTACTAATGAAGATCCAAATCTAGCTGAGTAACAGATACTTTAGACTTTGATGATCGATGAAGATCTCGCAACAGTTACCTGGAAGATAATGCCGCCACAAATTCAATGCAGATTTAACAGCAGCAATTTCAAGGTCATGGACTGGGTAGCTCTTTTGAAAAGGTATCTTGGAATTCACAAATGACTGGAGCCTTTTCGATTCTCACAAGAGGAGAAGCGTTTAATGCAATCAAGGAAAAAAATCTGTGCTTCAACATTTCGAACAATATGAGCATGGTAGCTTACTATCACACTTGAAGGATGTAGTAGATGGACGGTTTTAGTAGCGCAAATGATAGAAGTGGTGTGTGTTTTGAACCATTCCATTCCTAGAATAAGGTCAATATTGGAAGACTTCAAAATAATGGGGGAATCATGGAATTCCAACCCTTCAATTCAATGGGGACATTGTGACAAACCATGGTGGTTCGACATTGGCCCGTGGAGTGCAACTTGGAATTCCGGCCAAGTGATGGCGGTTCCAACAGGTAAGGAATGCATGTGGCCGCCCCACCATTGAGTAGCAGGACCTTTGGGTAGTAAGCCACGAAGGTGACATAGTTGGCAGGGGCTACATCAGCAGACTCCAACTCGAAAGTGATGTCACAGAGCCATTCATCAGCATCAAGGGCTGAGTTGAGCTGAGGTAGATGTCGGGTTGACGCACGCAAAGTATTGCGGGGCCACTGGGTTGGTTGTTGATTCAATATTGGGGCACGGAAACTGAGCCATGACATTTTCCATAAGCTGGTGATTCAGCTCAGTTGTATCATTTCAGCCATGTATTCGGGCGGTGGTGGATTGTTGCCACCACGACCACGACCAGCGGGTCTAACCATCCTGCTAGAAGGTAACAGGGTGTAGTTCAGCAAGGTTTGGTGCAAGTGTATGGAGTCATTCATGAAGTAATCAGAACAAATGAGCAAAGGCGCACTATATAAAGCATTAGTCATTGAAGACATATAGATACATATACAGAGCCAATTACATGTTGTTCGAACGAGTTTGGACAAGAGAAACATCGTCGGCATACTAGGTGGCACACATGCACGCGATGGAGGGATACATCAATGGGACATAGCAAAGGCTACATCAATGTCGAGGAAAAATCACTAGAGCGAGGGATTTGCATGTGACGATGCAGAGTGCCCTCGATATGAGGATCCTGCGGTCAGTGGATATTGTGAAGAATATCTTGTCTCCCAATTCAAGGAAGGCGTAATACAAATCTCCGGGTGGATGTGATCATGAGATCCTAATGTTGTAGTTAGCAAAGTCATTTAACCCGAATAAAGGAGAGATCAGAATCCCGGAGTATAGATGAGAAACAAAAGATCATAATACCACCCAATGGCGATGTGGGCCCGTAAGCCACACATCCATGTTAGTAAAATATTTTTTTTCAAAGACTAGACTCAACTTCGGCCAAGGAGTTGGAAAGGGCGTTCCTATAGGAAGTCGGCTCTGATATCAACTTCTGACGACCCCGATTCAACCGTACACTAATCATACACGCAAATGTGTACGATCAAGATCAGGGACTCATGGGAAGATATCACAACACAACTCTAGACACAAATAAAAATAATACAAGCTTCATATTACAAGCCAGGGGCCTCGAGGGCTCGAATACATAGCTCGATACATAAGCGAGTCAGCAGAAGCAACAATATCTGAGTACAGACATAAGTTAAACAAGGATGACTTAAGAAGGCAAACACAAACATCAACGATTGAAGAGGCAATGCCTCCTACCTAGGACCTCCTAACTACTCCTGGTCTCCGGCGGCCTCCATGTACTAGTATCCATCGGCGGTGGCATCTGGCTCCAGAGTTCCATGATCTGGTTGCAACAACCGAAAAGAAGAAAGAAGGGGGAAAAGGGTAGCAAAGCAACCGTGAGTACTCATCCAAAGTACTCGCAAGCATCAGATCCATACTAAGATTGTATTGGTATCAAATGGAAGGGATGTATTTGTGGACTGAACTACAAAATGCCAGAATAGAGGGGAAGGCCTAGCCTATCAAAGACTAGCATCTTCAAGCAGCTCCAAGCATCTTGCAGCATGTAGAAGAGTAAAGAATAGCAGTTTATAAATAACAAGCATGTTGTAGCATTAAGGCCCAGAGATCCTTCCTCGGCTCCCTGCGAGAAAGCAATCCTGGAGCCAACATATCCATCACAAGTGTCAAGTATCCATTTCTACTTGTAATAGATCAGGATATAAGTCTGAACGTCCATTACCGTGGACATGGCTATTAATAGATAATCTTCCTCCAGGGGTGCACCACGTTTTCCAACACGCTTGATTACTCTGGCGGGGCACACTTTTCTAGGTCAATGCCTAGCCTCAGAAAATCAACACGTCGCAGCCCTACCTAGGCTCAGCAGATAGGTCCCTGCCGGTCTACATCCTAAGCACTCCAGGGTCTAGGCCCATCGCCCCTTGCACTCCGGGTCGTTGCGCACAGGGCGGGTCCGGGCTCCACCACTACAGGATGGTGTCGGCCCAGCCGTGCCGCAATGCTGAACTGGATGTTTGACAAAGCTTCGGCTGATACTCCGACGTTGAGGCCCATAACAATCTCGCTTAGTGGTTAGCACGTAAAGGCCAAAGTCCAACTCAGAACAAATACCAAAATCTGTTAGTGCATTAACAACTAAAAGTAGTGACGGCTGTCGGGACATGTCCGGAGCTACCACCCCCTCCTGGGTGATACCGCTAAACAGCAAGCCAACACTGTCACACCGCACGGGTGCTCTCCGGGCCCGCCCGTCTTTCACCAATGTCTCAAGTAAAGTCAAGGTAACCGTGTGTCCAAACATCAAGGGGAAAACTCGAAGAATCACCCTTGGAGGATTCCACTCGATGTAATCATCAAGGTGAACGTAAGAGTATAACACCCTCGATGCGGCTATATCTCCCACGTGTCGAAGCACGACTTAGAGGCATAACCGCATTGAAAGCAGTGTCGCAAGTGAGGTAATCTTCACACAGCCCATGTAATACATAAGGGAAAGAGATACATAGTTGGCTTACAATCGCCACTTCACACAATACATTAATAAAGCATTACATCATCCAGATACACACAAGGTCCGGCTACGGAACCAAAATAAAAGAAGACTACCCCAAAAGCTACACAGATCCCCGATCGACCCAACTGGGCTCCACTACCGATCGACTAGAACGAAACAACACAAAGGACAAGATCTTCATCGAGCTCCTCCTTGAGCTTGGTTGTGTCACCTGCTCAGTTCGACGACACCTGCAAACTGGTTTTGGAAGTATCTGTGAGTCACGGGGACTCAGCAATCTCACACCCTCGCGATCAAGACTATTTAATCTTATGGGTAAGGTAAAAGGTATGAGGTGGGGCTGCAGCAAGCGACTAGCATATATGGTGGCTAACCTATTCGCAAAAGAGAGCGAGAAGAGAAGGCAAAAGCACGGTCGAACAACTATGATCAAGAAGTGATCCTAGAACAACCTACGTCAAGCATAACTCCAACACCGTGTTCACCTCCTGGACCCCGCCGAGAAGAGATCATCATGGTTACACACGCAGTTGATGCATTTTAATTAAGGTCAACTTTAGGTTTTCTACAACCGAACATTAACAAATTCCCATTTGCCCATAACCGCGAGCACGGCTTTCGAAAGTTCAAATCCCTGCAGGGGAGTCCCAACTTAGCCCATCACAAGCTCTCATGGTCAACGAAGGATATTCCTTTTCCCAAGACCATCCGATCAGACTCGGAATCCCGGTTACAAGACATCCTCGACAATGGTAAAACAAGTCCAGCAAAGCCGCCCGAATGTGCCGACAAATCCCGATAGGAGCTGCACATATCTCGTTCTCAGGGCACACTCAGATGAGACTAGCTATGAGTAAAACCAACCCTCAAGTTTCCCCGAGGTGGCCCCGCAGGCAGCTCAGTTCGGACCAACACTTAGAAAAGCACTGGCCCGGGGGGGTTAAATAAAGATGACCCTTGAGTCTGCAGAATCCAAGGGAAAGAAAAGGCTAGGTGGCGAATGGTAAAACCAATGTTGGGCATTGCTGGAGGAGTTTTATTCAAGGCGAACTGTCAAGGGGTTCCCATTATAACCCAACCGTGTAAGGAACGCAAAATCCGGGAACATAACACCGATATGACGGAAACTAGGGCGGCAAGAGTGGAACAAAACACCAGGCATAAGGCCGAGCCTTCCACCCTTTACCAAGTATATAGATGCATTAATTAAATAAGAGATATTGTGATATCCCAACAATAACATCCATGTTCCAACAAGGAACAAACTCCAATCTTCACCTACAACTACAACTACAACGCTATAAGAGGGCTGGGCAAAGCGGTAACATAGCCAAACAACGGTTTGCTAGGACAAGGTGGGTTATAGGCTTGGCTTAGAAATATGGGAGGCATGATAAGCAAGTGGTAGGTATCGCAGCATAAGCATAGCAAAAGAGCGAGCAACTAGCAAGCAAAGATAGAAGTGATTTCGAGGGTATGGTCATCTTTACTGAGATCCCGCAAGGAAGAAGAACGATTCCATGAAGAAGACAAACGGACGTAGTCGAACAAGTCCTCACAAACGCGACGTTATCGGAACCAACCCGAAGAAGCAACACCGGAAAGAAGCACACAACATAGTAAACAACCAACACATGAACATGGCATGATATGCGGGATGCGGTATGTGATGCATATGCATGATTTGGAAATCAATGATTGAACCTGGACTCAACTTGGAAATCCAAGAGTGCCACTGGAAAGAGGAGATGATTTCGGTTGAAATCGATATAAAGATCACCGGAATCGGATGCACAGTTTGGAAATGGCAAGCAAAACAAATATGGCACCAGTCTGCGATTAACAGCAAGTGGCCATCTAGATGCATCAAGATAAATAAGCTACTGCACTCAAACATGGCAACAAGATACATGGCAAGGATCCACTCGTGATGGTTGACAAAAGATGAACACTGAGCTATGGCTAAATCACTCATTAACAGGTTCAAACAAGCATGGCAAAAGAGCAAAAGATAACAGGTTTCAGACTTAGTGAAATTAACACAAGTCTGGAATTTATCATCAGGAAGCAATCTTTAGAGCATGAAAACTACATGCTACAGGAACATATCATGGCAAAGAAATGCATGGCCTGAAGCTACTCAAAGCACATAACAAAAGTCCCTTAGTGATCTTGAGCCAAAAGGGATCAGAAAATACAATTGCAAGCATGTGAACATAGCAAAAATATTAACAGATTCAGACTTAGTGAAAAACTGGAGCATGCAAAACAGTTAACGAGTAGGCATGTTTACGAGCTCGATGCACTCACTACAGAGCATGGCATGACAAACTAAGAATACTCCCATCAAGAATACATGACATAGAAGCTAGACATCGCAAGAACAACATCATAGCATGCACGGATCAATAGCAACATCCTCGGCAAAATCGCTAAACATGTCAACAATCTACCAGGATCATTTTATAGCAAAAGTAGAGCTTGATTGACTCAAGCTAGGGTGCTCCATAAATGCAAACAAAGACACGGATGGATAGAGCACCACAATAATAACAAAACATCCTTACTGATCATCCTCAAAAGAGGCACGGATCACTATGAAACAACATGAACATATGGCAGAACAACAAAATCAGGACAAGGACTTAGTGAAATTCTAAGTCCCTGAAATTAGCATCATCGAGTAAGCTACTTTGCATGCTTGTGCTAGTCACCACAAAGATCACAAAAATACATGGCAAGCACCTCTGTAAATATAACATGGCATTCTACAAAACACATGTAGAGCTCAGGATCATAGCATGCACACATTAATCATGGCAAAAATGACAAAAGGTCATTTGCTGAAACAGATCTGAAAAATTCCTCACATAGCCCTCTTCCAACAGCATTTCGGGCATCAAGATGAGCTCAAATGAAAATGATGCAATGGGATGAAATGATGTACTCGTCGAGACGAACATTTTGATATGCTACATGCACGAATCGGAGCTACGGATGCAGAGTTATGGCATGTCAAAGATTGCATAAAATTAGGGTTAGGGACGAAAAAGTCAACCCCGAGATATTTCCAGATCCAGATCGGATCGAGGTCGGCACTGTAGCAGCTCGCCGGAAAATGTTCACCGGAGGAGGGGAGGGGTTTCGCCGGAGGAGGGAGCTCGCCGGGGACATGGTCGGCCGACGAGGCGATGACGGTGCGGCGGCGCCGGACGGAGAGGCGGCGGGCGCGGTGGCGATGACACGCGGGCCGGCCACGGCGGAACTCGGTTCCGGCCGGCAAGGCGCGGCGCTGGGCAGCTCGGACGCGCGGTCAACGCCGGCGGGCGGCAGCGTGGAGGATCCGGCGGAGGCAGAGGGGAGCCGGGGCGCGGTCGGGCGCGCGGGAGGAAGGTGCGGCGGCATGCCACTTCGGGCCGGGGGGGCGGCTACGGGCCGCGCGGGCCTCGGCTGCGGCGGGTGGCGGGAGGCCACATGGCGGCGGCGGATTTGGCAGGGGCGGTAGCGGACATGTCCGGGCGAGAGGGTGGACGTGTCCGTCGGCGGGAGGAGGAAGAAGCTAGGGTTGGACCGCGAAATTTCGGAGGGGGAGGTGTTTATATGGGTAGAGGGAGCTAGGAGAGTCCAAAAGAGGTGCGGTTTTCGGCCACGCGATCGTGATCGAACAATCTAGATGATGGAGGGGGTTTAGGTGGGCTTTGGGCCACTTTGGAGGGGTGTTGGGCTTTAACACACACGAGGCCTTTTCGGTCCCTCGGTTAACCGTTGGAGTATCAAACAAAGTCCAAATGGCACGAAACTTGACAGGCGGTCTAGCGGTAGTAAACCAAGGCCGCTTGACAAGTCTCGGTCCAATCCGAAAATGTTTAACACCCGCACACGAAAAAAGGTAGAAAGGGACACCGGATGACATAGGAGCGCCGGATTGCAAAACGGACAACGGGGAAAATACTCGGATGCATGAGACGAACATGTGTGCAAATGAAATGCACATGATGACATGATATGAGATGCATGACACGCAAGCAATGACAAGGCAACAACAGCGAATAACTAGAGGACACCTGGCACATCGGTCTCGGGGCGTTACAAAGAGAAACCACCCGTGAGGTTCACACTTGAGGTGTTGGACGACAGAGCCGTATCAGGAATGGTGAAGGAGGAACCACCCTCGTTGACCACGACCGAATAGCTACACTACTGAGTTATCATCAAGAGTGCGTTGGGAGGTACCACCCACGACACTCGATAGTAGCTCTGCAGAGTCGAGCAACAAACGAGGTGTGCTGTGATGTGAGGCGTCGGGCTCTAGTCGTCGATCATGTTGATCGAGTCGTCGATAATAACGCAGGGGCAACAAGGACAAGGTGGGGTCACTAATGGATCAATAACCAACCTATACTAAGCAGTTTAGGATAAGCAGGTAAGGTACAATGAGCAGGTTACAAAAGCAGGCTATGCATCATAATAGGAGCAATCAATTACAATAGCAAAATCTAATGTAAGCATGAGAGAATGGAATAGGCGATATCGGGATGATCAAAGGGGGGGGCTTGCCTGGAAGCTCCGCTGAAAGGGATGAAGGGTCGTCGACGACGTAGTTGATCACAACGGCATCAACAGCAGTCTCGGGGTTTACCGGTGAACAAGAGGGGCAAGAAACAGTAAATACAGAGTAAACAGATGCATGACAAGATGATAAGCAGTGCTAGGGGTGTTCTAACGCAGTGCTACGCGGTACCGACAAAGGGAGATAGCATCCGAAAAGTTCTCCCGGAGATAGGCATTTTCAGACAAACGAACCGGAGGGGGAAAGTTTGATGGTCGCTATGCTAGGGGCATGTGACAGATGAACGGAGAGCGTATTCTGATTCGTCTCGTTGTTCTGAGCAACTTTCATGTATAAAACTTTTTCATCCGAGTTACGGTTTATTTTATATGATTTTTCCAAGATTTCGATATTTTCTGGATTTTCTTATTAAATCGAGAATAATAGCAAAATGCTATGTGTACACACTGAAGTGTACACAACAAGGGCTACTGAGGCTGACATGTGGGACCTGTTGACTGAGTTGACCCAGTCAACAGGGCAGGTGGGGTCCAGGTGTCATTGACTAGCAGTTATTTGTTTTACCTAAATTGATTTATCTAGATGGGACCCACACGTCATTTGCTAGTATACTAGTTAGTATTAAACTAGTCCTAGACTAGTCCTAGTCTAATTAAACCCCACACACACTCGTGCACACAAAGCACAGAACACACAATGCTAGGGGTTAATTCTATTTTCAGTTAACAGAAGATAGCATTTTGTGATTTTCATAGTATTTAATCCATGTATCAAATGGATTTGGTCCAATGGCAACATTTGAGCCTTGTCAATTGTACTACCTTCCCATATTTTTTAGTCCTATTAACAATTGTCTTGCCGCAGTTTAGGGGCAGTCTAGAGGGTTAGTCATTATAGAATTAGAAAAGCTAGCCAAAGCTACAGTAGCTAGCAGCAGTACAGTGGCAACAGAGTAGCGATGGATGTGTGCTTGCGTGGGAAGGCGGCTGCGGGCAGGCGCGGGCGGCAGCGGGTGCGCATGTGCGCGGGCGCGGCCAAGCGAGCAGCCGCCTATGACGGCAGCAAGCCGCAGCAGCGCGGGCAGCAGCAATATTAGCGCAACAGCAATGCAAGAGCTTCAGCCAAAGCATCGCGGGCAAACAGCAGGAGCAGGGAGGCCGCGTTGGGGCAAGGGGGGAGGGTCACGAGGCAGCCAGGGTCGGGCGCGGTCGTGATGGCCGTGACCATAGGCCAAAACTGGGCGGCAAGGGGCGGCGATGAAGAACGGACGAAGGGGAAGACTAGCAGGGGGATGACGTGGTGCTCATCAGAGGAGCGCAAGAAGGCCCGTTGATAGGCTTAGTAGCAGCAGAGCAGGGGATCGAAGCGACGAGGTTCCGGCGGCCGCGGGCATTGACGGAGATGACGAGGCCGTTGCACTTTTCCCCGAGCCGAAGCAGTGTACCAGCTCGACGGAGACGTGGGAGCCGG
This sequence comes from Triticum dicoccoides, assembly GCF_002162155.2. Taxonomy (NCBI): domain Eukaryota; kingdom Viridiplantae; phylum Streptophyta; class Magnoliopsida; order Poales; family Poaceae; genus Triticum; species Triticum dicoccoides. Next base: position 225,878,160 of record NC_041386.1, read on the forward strand.
AGCTCGTGGACACAAGCTGTGGGAAAGAAAACGGCGGTGACCGCGGGATCTTCGAGTGCACGACGACGATAGAAAACGGCCGAGCACAAAATCGCGTGTGAGGGCGAGAGGGAGAAGAAAAGGGGGGTCTAGGGTTCTAGGAGGGGTGTGGCGTTCTTATCCGCGCGGGAAACGACGGAGAGGCACGGGATAGCCGCCACGCACCCACAGCCATGGCCATGGTGGTCGGATGTGTGCCACCACCTCCCATGAACAGGGAGGAGCAGGATGTTGGGGTAGGTGGGCCGGCCTGGTGTCTTAGTGGGTCAAGGCCTGGGGGAAGGCCGGTTTGTTTTGTTTTTATGTTTTGTTTTATTTCCCCTTTTATGATTTTCTGCTTATTGGTTTTCCTATTTTACTTTCTATTTATTTTAGCTTTAGAAAATACCAAAACACCACCTAAATTAGTGTTACTAAATATTCTGTTGCCCTAAAAAGTTTGGTGCAATGATAAAACATTTTGCATAATTTTATTATTTAATTGGCATCTAATTAATTGTTTTAGCTACTATTTTATTTATTTAGTGCATTGAAATATTTTATAATAGTGTGGTTTCTTCACCAATATTATCTATGAATTATTTGACATTTTTAGAACAATTTATTTTTGACATTGGAAAACTTTAAATTTTAACTTTAATTTAAATTTGAATTTGCACTGGATGGAATCAAAGGGGGATTTAGCAACAATGAAAACGATGATGTGGCACCATTTACATGGGATTACTATAGCTTATTTATCTGGGCATCACAGGCACTCAACCTGGAATATTTATTTTTGCAACCTGGATACAATTCTTTCTTGGAGTCCGCATCAATGGTTGGCAGATCCTTGTGCCCAATCATATCCTTTTCTGGGCCCTCGAAATCTACAATCATAGCAGCAAAATTTGGCATATCAAGATCGTCGTCATCTGCGTGGACGTCCTAGTTTTTCCAGTGGGCGTTTCGGCTTTCGGGTGTTCCATTGGTAGCTTGACGCCTCTGCCCCGATGTTAGATTGAACATCCATGTGACACCTCCTCTTCACCGTGTCTGGTCCAACGTGTGTATCCATCCATGAACCCCCTAGAGACTAAATGCATCTGGACATCTGCAACTTCATGTGACTCTGTATGGGCACAATTAGTACATGGACACAGGATGTAATCAACATCACCAATTCTCCTCGTTGTACTTTCAGCCAAATTCATGAACTCTATCACGCCACTGATAAAATCTGCGGTTTTCCGATTCTTCATCCATCGAGATCGTTCCATCTACAACAGACAAATGGTAATTAAAAACAAAATAACAACATTAATACACGGATTAACTGCTGCCCAGAGATGCATGCATAAATCACAAGGTTTTATTTTAATAATTACTAAGGGCGCTCCATGTTGTTATCCAGACGTGCAATGACAAAAATTAATGGCTAGTCAATTTACACGCAGAGTACTAGTAGAACACTACACTTAGGAATTGAATACCTTAATGAATCCACTCACGAAAAGAATACCTTAATTAATTAGCCGTGCGGCGACCTCCACCCGGCAGACAGACAAGCGCGATGCGGCGGCACGCCGAGACAGCAGGGTCGAGGAGCAAAGCTTAGTGCAGCTGCCGCCTGAAGTTCGACCTCCATTGTCCCCCCATCGACCGTGATGGATGTGCTCGAATCATGCCACCGCCAACCTCAGTTGTTGAGCTCCTCCTATCTCCCGCCGCAGACCAAGGATTGACCTCCTATGACGCCGCCATCGCCCACCGACCGAGGATTGACCTCTTCTCCGATATCCGCTACCTAGGCCGCCGCCGCCATCTCTATATGCAGAGCTGCTATTTTTTCGACAGATATCCACGGAGCGGCTATTTACACGGTATCTCACCGTAACTCAATTATACGGACAGGGTAGTACATCACATACGGTTATGTAACGGCAACCGTGTCTAACCTACGTTGTCTTCTCACGTGGTTTGGTGCGGAAATCGTGTGTGACGTTGTAATACCCAACACAAATGACATGTACAAACAATGCGCCATATACAACATATATAGTGCCATTAGTAGTTCCCGACCGTTAGCTTAAGTTTCCCCATTTGCCCCAAATCCCTACATAGCCTCCAAATTTCCTCGCGTTGCGCTAACATTGGGGAATGCGGACGAGTGGTGCTGATGGTTTTGGTGCGGCTGCTTCTGCTCGTATCGCCACTGAGCACTTGCCTAAGGTCATCACAAGGCAGGTGTACTATGGATCCGAATCGTCTTGCCAGGTTCCAATCTATCCTGATCTTTTTTAGCATGTCGAAAGTATAGATCCTTGCCG
>NC_041386.1:225880837-225889724 GCF_002162155.2 Triticum dicoccoides
ATCCGGAGCTTGACTCTAGACTCCCGCAACACGAGTTCGACTCCGAGTTTTGCGCCACCGAGAAGTACCAAAAGCTGAGTTGTGTGCATGGGAACATGATACGTCTCCAACGTATCTTTAATTTTTTATTGTTCCATGCTATTATATATTCTGTTTTGGATGTTTAATGGGCTTATTTATACACTTCTATATTATTTTTGGGACTAACCTATTAACCGGAGGCCCAGCCCAAATTGTTGTTTTTTGCCTATTTCTGTGTTTTGCAGAAAAAGAATATCAAACGGAGTCCAAATGGAATGAAACCATCGGGAGCGTGATTTTTGGAACAAACGTGATCCAGAGGACTTGGAGTGGACGTTAAGCAACCAACAAGGAAGCCACGAGCCAGGGGGCGCGCCTACCCCCTGGGCGCGTTCTCCACCCTCGTGGGCCCCTCGTGGCTCCATCGACCTACTTCTTCCTCCTATATATACCTACGTACCCTGAAAACATCAGAGGGCACCACGAAAACCTAATTCCACTGCCTCAACCTTCTGTACCCGTGAGATCCCATCTTGGGGCCTTTTCCGGCGCTCCGCCGGAGGGGGCATTGATCATGGAGGGCTTCTACATCAACACCATAGCCTTTCCGATGATGTGTGAGTAGTTTACCTCAGACCTTTGGGTCCATAGTTATTAGCTAGATGGCTTCTTCTTTCTCTTTGGATCTCAATACAAAGTTCTCCTCAATTCTCTTGGAGATTTATTCGATGTAACTCTTTTTGCGGTGTGTTTGTCGAGATCTGATGAATTGTGGGTTTATGATCAAGATTATCTGTGAACAATATTTGAATCTTCTCTGAATTCTTTTATGTATGATTGGTTATCTTTGCAAATCTCTTCTAATTATCAGTTTGGTTTGGCCTACTAGATTGATCTTTCTTGCAATGGGAGAAGTGCTTAGCTTTGGGTTCAATCTAGCGGTGCTCGATCGTAGTGACAGTAGGGGAAACAACACGTATTGTATTGTTGCCATCGAGGATAAAAAGATGGGGTTTATATCATATTGCATGAGTTTATCCCTCTACATCATGTCATCTTGCTTAAAGCGTTACTCCGTTCTTATGAACTTAATACTCTAGATGCATGCTGGATAGCGGTCGATGTGTGGAGTAATAGTAGTAGATGCAGGCAGGAGTCGGTCTACTTCTCACGGACGTGATGCCTATATACTAATTGCTCGACAGTAATTTGTTCACCCACCATAATACTTATGCTATCTTGAGAGAAGCCACTAGTGAAACCTATGGCCCCCAGGTCTATTTTCCATCATACAAGTTTCCAATCTATTTTATTTTGCAATCTTTACTTTCAATTTATATCATAAAAATACCAAAAAAATTATCTTATTATTATTATTATCTCTATCATATCTCACTCTTGCAAGTGACCGTGAAGGGATTGACAACCCCTTTATCGTGTTGGTTGTGAGGTTCTTATTTGTTTGTGTAGGTACGAGGTGACTCGCGCGTGGTCTCCTACTGGATTGAGACCTTGGTTCTCAAAAACTGAGGGAAATACTTACGCTACTTTGCTGCATCACCCTTTCCTCTTCAAGGGAAAACCAACACATGCTTAAGAGGTAGCAAGAAGGATTTCTGGCACCGTTGTCAGGGAGATGTACGCCAAGTCAAGACATACCAAGTACCCATCACAAACTCTTATCCTTCGCATTACATTATTTTCCATTTGCCTATCGTTTTCCTCTCCCCCACTTCTCCCTTGCCATTTATCCACCCTTCTTCTGTTTGTCTTTCCATTTGCTTTGATGTTTTACTTGGCTCATTTGTTCATTTGGTGGGAATAGTTGTTTATTTATATCTAAATTGAGAACCAAAGATCTATGGATCCTCATCCTCTTGCTAATCTTTTTAAGAGATCCAATTATGATGAACCAATTGCTAGTGAGTTCTATGCACTAGATTATCTTTATGAAGTTTTGCTTGAAATTCGTGAATCTGAAATTTGTGATGAAGTACTTTATGGAGTGATTCACGATGGATCTTTGAATGAAAGCATGATTGCAATGATGATAGTATAAATTCTATTAATATCAATTGTGCTTATAATATGCAAACCCCTAAGCTTGGGGATGCTAGTTTTGCTATGTCTACTACTTGTGGCAATGATCATGATTGTGGTGATTATTCTTATGATCTTGAAAATTTATTTAAGCCCCATGATGAATATGAGATTGATTATAATGTTTGCAATAATATTGAAAGTGGGTTTGCAAGAGTGTCAACTTTAGATCCCACGTATTTGGAGAATTTTCAATCTTATGAAGTTTTTGATAAAAGTGGGTTTGAAGAGGTCATGACTTTAGGTAATGTTAATCCCACTATTTTGGAAGAGTATCAACTTTGCATACGTGTGGATCGTGTTAAGAATATGTTTTGTGATAGATATATTGTTGAATTTGCTTATGATCCTACATTTAATTATTATGAGAGAGGAAAATATGGTTGTAGAAATTTTCATGTTACTAAATTACCTCTCGTTATGTTGAGATTGCTATTGTTTCTTTCCGCTTCCTTAATTATGCTAGTTTTTTCTTGCCTTGATAATTTGTTTGCCTATAAGATGCCTATGCATAGTAATTATGTTAGACTTAGATGTGTTTGTCACGTGTTTTATGATGCTCTCTTTGTGCTTCAATTCTTGTCTTTCATGTGAGCATCGTTGAAATCTTATGCCTAGCTATAAGGCTTTAAAGAAAAGCGCCTGTTGGGAGACAACCCAATTTTTTTTCCTTGCTGTTATTCAATAAATAATTTATCTAGCCTCTGTTTTGGTTGTGTTTTTTGTGTTTAATTAGTGTCTGTGCCAAGTAGAACCGTTGGGAAGACTTGAGGAAAGTCTTTTTGATCTTGCTGTAAAAAACAGAAACTTTAGCGCTCACGAGAATTGCTGCCATTTTTTTACTGGAGAGTGATATTTAGTTAATTCTTTTTGAAGATGATTAATATATAAATTCCTCACTGCCATCAATTTATTTTAGAATTTTTGGGGTTCCAGAAGTATGCGCTTGATACAGATTACTACAGACTGTTCTGTTTTTGATAGATTCTGTTTTTCGTGTGTTGTTTGCTTATTTTGATGAATCTATGGCTTGTAATGGAGTTTATAAACCATAGAAAAGTTTTAATACAGTAGGTTTAACACCAATATAAATAAATAATGAGTTCATTACAGTACCTTGAAGTGGTGTTTTGTTTTCTTTTGCTAACGGAGCTCACGAGATTTTTTGTTAAGTTTTGTGTTCTGAAATTTTCAAGTTTTTGGTAAAGATTTGATGGACTATGGAACAAGGAGTGGCAAGAGCCTAAGCTTGGGGATGTCCAAGGCACCCCAAGGTAAAATCCAAGGACACCAAAAAGGCTAAGCTAGGGTATGCCCCGGAAGGCATCCCCTCTTTTGTCTTCGTTCATCGGTAACTTTACTTGGAGCTATATTTTTATTCACCACATGATATGTGTTTTGCTTGGAGCGTCTTGTATGATTTGAGTCTTTGCTTTTTAGTTTACCACAATCATCCTTGATGTACACACCTTTTGAGAGAGACACACATGAATCAGAATTTATTAGAATACTCTATGTGCTTCACTTATATATTTTGAGCTATATAGTTTTTGCTCTAGTGCTTCACTTATATCTTTTAGATCACGGTGGTGGTTTTATTTTATAGAAATAATTGATATCTCATGCTTCACTTATATTAGTTTGAGAGTCCTTTAGAACATCATGGTAATTTGTATTTAGGCATAATAAAAACTTTCATATAAGTGCATTGAATACTATGAGAAGTTTGATACTTGATAAATTTTTTGAGATATGGAGATGGTGATATTAGAGTCATGCTAGTTTAGTAATTGTGAATTTGAGAAATACTTGTGTTGAAGCTTGTGATTCCCGTAGCATGCACGTATGGTGAACCGTTATGTGATGAAGTCGGAGCATGATTTATTTTTTGATTGTCTTCCTTATGAGTGGCGGTCGGGGACGAGCGATAGTCTTTTCCTACCAATCTATCCCCCTAGGAGCATGCGTGTAGTACTTTGTTTCGATAACTAATAGATTTTTGAAATAAGTATGTGAGTTCTTTATGACTAATGTTGAGTCCATGGATTATACGCACTCTCACCCTTCCACATTTGCTAGCCTCTCTATTACCACGCAATTTTTGCTGGTATCATACACCCACCATATACCTTCCTCAAAACAGCCACGATACCTACCTATTATGGCATTTCCATAGTCGTTCCGAGATATATTGCCATGCAACTTTCCACCATTCCGATGACACACTTCATCATTGTCATATTGCCATGCATGATCATGTAGTTGACATCGTATTTGTGGCACACCCACTTAGTTTTTTTTTGTTGAGCTTTCATACACTTATAGCTCCAGTGCATCCGTTGCATGTCAATCCCTACTCACTCACATTGATATCTATTGATGGGCATCTCCATAGCCCATTTATACGCCTAGTTGATGTGAGACTATCTCCTCCTTTTTGTCTTCTCCACAACCACCATTCTATTCCACCTATAGTGTTATGTCCATGGCTCATGCTCATGTATTGCGTGAAAGTTGAAAAAGTTTGAGAACATCAAAAGTATGAAACAATTGCTTGGCTTGTCATCGGGGTTGTGCATGATTTAATATTTTGTGTGATGAAGATAGAGCATAGCCAGACTATATGATTTTGTAGGGATAACTTTCTTTGTCCATGTTATTTTGAGAAGACATGATTGCTTAGTTAGTATGCTTGAAGTATTATTATTTTTATGTCAATATTAAACTTTTATCTTGAATCTTTCGGATCTGGACATTCATGCCACAATAAAGAAAATTATATTGAGAAATATGTTGGGAAGCATTCCACATCAAAAATTCAGTTTTTATAATTTACCTACTCGAGGACGAGCAGAAATTAAGCTTGGGGATGCTTGATACCTCTCCAACGTATCTATAATTTTTGATTGTTCCATGCTATTATATATTATGTTTTGGATGTTTAATGGGCTTATTTATACACTTTTATATTATTTTTGGGACTAACCTATTAACCGGAGGCCCAGCCCAAATTGTTGTTTTTTGCCTATTTCAGTGTTTTGCAGAAAAAGAATATCAAACGGAGTCCTAACAGAATGAAACCTCCGGGAGCGTGATTTTTGGAACAAACGTGATCCAGAGGACTTGGTGTGGAAGTCAAGCAACCAACGAGGAAGCCACGAGGCAGGGGGCGCGCCTCCCCCCTGGGCGTGCCCTCCACCCTTGTGGGCCCCTCGCGACTCCATCGACCTACTTCTTCCTCCTATATATACCTACGTACCCTGAAAACATCAGAGGGCACCACGAAAACCGAATTCCACTGCAGCAACCTTCTGTACCTGTGAGATCCCATCTTGGGGCCTTTTCCGGCGCTCCATCGGAGGGGGCATTGATCACGGAGGGCTTCTACATCAACACCATAGCCTCTCCGATGATGTGTGAGTAGTTTACCTCAGACCTTCGGGTCCATAGTTATTAGCTAGATGGATTCTTCTCTCTCTTTGGATCTAAATACAAAGTTCTCCTCGATTCTCTTGGAGATCTATTCGATGTAACTCTTTTTGTGGTGTGTTTGTCGAGATCCGATGAGTTGTGGGTTTATGATCAAGATTATCTATGAACAATATTTGAATCTTCTCTGAATTCTTTTATTTATGATTGGTTATCTTTGCAAATCTCTTCGAATTATCAGTTTGGTTTGGCCAACTAGATTGATCTTTCTTGCAATGGGAGAAGTGCTTAGCTTTGGGTTCAATCTTGCGGTGCTCGATCCCAATGACAGTAGGGGAAACGACACGTATTGTATTGTTGCCATCGAGGATAAAAAGATGGGGTTTATATCATATTGCATGAGTTTATCCCTCTACATCATGTCATCTTGCTTAAAGCGTTACTCCGTTCTTATCTTTACCTACTAATAAACCAGCGATTGCTTCTGGTCGTCCGTTATTAGACTTTTTGCAAAAAAGTCCCTCTGTTTATGAGAAATTAACCCGCAGTGCTCGTCATAAGTGATAAGTCAGGCCGAACCGGTACAGAGAGAAAAAAATTAGGCCAGCCTCCCGCACCATCCTGTCTCCTCGACCCCATCTCCACCTCCAGCCTGCCGCCACCTCCTGCCCCACCCCACCTCACCGTGCGCCGCAGGCCGCAGCCGCGCACCGCCCGCCCCTGCCGCCACCACCTACTGCCCCACCCCACCTCACCGCGCCCCGCCCGTCCCAGCCGCCGCCACCTCCTGCCCACCCCACCCCGTGCCCCCTACAGCCGCCACCTCCCACCCCGCCGCGTGCCACCCCTCTTCTCCATCTTTTCCCTCGCCATCTCCCTCCTCCCTCCCTGTTCCGCCCCCACCCCTAGTACCCGCAGGCTCAACCATGGTGGTTAACACGGGGACGTGAGCGTGCATGGGTGGCGTCTGTGGACGAGGTGAGTGATGATGCTTCTCCCTATTGGCTACAGAGAGAGATATAGGGTCAGATTTGATTTGTTTGTCGGTGGACCGGAGCAGATCTTCCTTCCATGTGTATTTGCTCTCTCTGTTGATGATCTCAAGCGGGGGAAGTGCATGACAAAATGCTTATTAGAAAAGGCATGAGGACCTGCCTCTGTTTTTACTAGTTAATTATAAGTTGGTGACATCATTGCTCTGATATGTCGCAAAATCGAATCGATTTCATGCTTGGGCGTGTGGGATAATTGGCGGTTTAGGTCACCCTTCTCTATGATAATGGTATCAATCACTCGCACTGTTGTTTCGGGGGAATTTGGTTCCTGTGAACGCCAATGTAGTTTGATTCAGATTGTTGGTGCAACCTTATCTGACGCCAAAAGTTGGTGTGGACATAGGTAGTACTTTGAGGTTTTGAATGATGTTGTTAATATCACAAAATGAATATCTAAGCGATGACAGTTTACAGTGATTCTTTATAGTCTTACAGATCAATTTAGAATGATCATGGAACTCTGTGTGAACAACATACGTCGATGATCATTCAGATTACCATCAAAATGGCACGTTACTTCTTGCTGACAGTGAAAGGACTTATGTATATGCTATTAATGTGGATAAATTGTATGTGTCGTGAAGGACATAGATGTGAAATATTGTTGATGATGATGTTCAATCCTTGTGGAACACTTCAAAGAATTTCTCGGTTGAGATTTACTCATACAAGAACTGAATAACAATTTTGCCATGTCCTCTTCTGTTTACAGTTTATTGATCTGTTCAAAGAATTACAAATTTGGATGCGCTCTGGTTCTCTTGTTTGACTACTAAACAATATCTATAATACATTGTGTGAGTGTGATTGCTGTACTGACTAGATGTATACCACACCATGTTCAGGCAAACCATCGTTTAGCAACAAACATGCAGAGGCAGCTTATTGGACGTGCAACTGACATTCACATTAGGCCCCTGAATGAAGAGAAAGCTATTCAAGCTGCTACAGATCTTCTTGGTGAACTGTTCATTTTCTCGGTAAGTACTCTGGACCTGAATGGACTGTTGAGTTATTAACAGCTTTCCATTATGCACATGGAAGAACTAAAAACCCGACAAGTCCATGAATCTGTTTTCTGTTATCATTAACTGTCCTAGATCTTCAGATCCCTAGAAATACTTGATGGTTTTATGATGGCAGATGATTACAACTGACATTGACTCCCACGTAATTTTTTAGGTTGCTTGTGGTGCAATAATCTTTGTGGTTCATAGAAGTGGCAACTCAGAAGCCAGAAAAGAAGAGGCCCGTAATAAGGCACTGGAGGTAAGATGATTGGTTCATGGTCCGATCGGTTGGAGTTAATTGCACAGAAGTACCACAATTGGGGCATTAGAAACAGATTGGTATCAAGTTCGGTAATTTTTACGTGTCAGTACTAACTTTGGGGCAAGGCGTTGCAGAACGGACTAAACGACGTATAAAAACATATCGACGGAGAAACTGACAGCGGGGCCCGCCTGTCAGGGGCTGACGTGGCATCTTATTTTACAGAAACAACCCTCGGTTTATATTTAATCACACAAAGGGCCTCGGTTGCGAAAAAAAACTCAAAACCTGCAAAAATAATGAGGATTCGAACCCACGACGGAGTGCCCGAGGGAAAGTCCAGATGACCACTACGCTACGCCACAACATTCAATACACTTGATGCTTAAATGTTTTTATAGTATACATCAGAAACCATATTTCTTGCTGGGCAACTGTTTCATTTTTAATGCGTTTTCTTATTTCGTATTTCTTTTATATTTTTAGACACGTCCTGGCCTTCTTCAGGTTTTCCTTTTTAAAACTTTTGCGCATCTCTTTTATATATAGGTTTTCGTATTTCTTTTATATATAGGTTTTGAAATGTACACACTGATAATTGATGCCTTTTTTGAAATGTGGCCCCTGACAGGTGGGTCCCACCCATCGATTTCAGCGGCAATACATGTATATTTCAAAAACGGTTCGACATGTATTAAAAATTTATTGTGTAAAATCATTTTTAATTTTCTTTTATCTTTTTAGATCTTGGGTATTCTTCCGGTTTTCCATTTCTTTTATTTACGCACATTTCTTTTTTATATAGGTTTTGTAGTAAACGGTGAACATTTTCTCAGTACTCAACATATTTTAAATTTATACTGAACTATTTATTAAGTGATATTTTTTGTAAATACACACTGAAAATTAATTTATAAATGCATACTGAACACTATTGTATAATATACGAACAATTTGTTATACACACTGAAAAGTATTTATACTGAACTCTAATATATGAACACCTTTTT
>NC_041386.1:225889972-225937655 GCF_002162155.2 Triticum dicoccoides
TTTGAAAATACACACTGAATAATATTTTATAAATACACACTGAATACTATTGTATAATATACGATGAAATATTTTGTTATATAAATTGCATTTTTTTAATATACAATATCTGAAAGAATGCCGCATAGAAAAAAGTTCGGTGAAAATTTTAAAAATGTCAAAAGTATTGAAATAACGTACACCATTTATTACAAAACCTATATATAAAAGAGATGCGCAAAAGTTTAAAAAAGGAAAACCGAAAGAAGGCCAGGACGTGTCTTAAAAGATGAAAGAAATACGAAACAAAAAAAACGCATTAAAAAGTGAAACAGTTGTCCAGCAACAAAAATGGTTTTTGAAGTATAGTATAAAAACGTTCAAGCATCCACATTATCCAACGGATTGGCGTAACGTAGTGGTCTCCGTTCCTTTCCCTCGGGTAGTGTGTCGCGTGTTCGAATCCCCACGGGCGCGCGAAATTTAGTTTTGCTGGTTTTGAGTTTTTTCCGCAAACGAGGCCCTTTGTGTGATTCAATATAAGCTGAGGGGTTTTTCTGTAAAAGAAGATGCCACGTCAGCCCCTGGCAGGTGGGCCCCGCTGTCAGTTTCTCCGTCAATACGTGTTTATAGTCCGTTCTGCAACGCCGCACCCCAAAGTTGGTACTGACACGTAAAAATTACCAAACTTGGTACCAATATGCTTCTAATGCCCCAATTATGGTACTTCTGTGCAATTAACTCGATCGGTTGTGGTCGTGTTTTCTTTTTATTTCCACATCACTTTGGTACTCAGATTTCTAGGATATATTACGAGCAAGTACACCATAGGAAGTGCTAATCTGTGTTGAGGACTCTACTCTCTAGAATTCAGATTTATCTCGGTTACTAACGGTTATTTTTATTCTGAACTTACATCTCAGGAGATAAAACAAATCGCTGACAGTTAATTTGGATCATGCCCTACATACAATGTTGTCAAGAGTTGTGCAGAGATGATCAACTCTTTTTCATGTTTATAAAAATTGCAGGAAATAAAGGAGAAGATGGAGGAGCTCGAGAGGAAAAAGCAGATGATGAAGCTGAGAGTGGCCGAGGTGGAGCAGGTAACCGAGGCAGGGGGAGGGTGGCCGTGGGTTCTTCCAAGGGCCTTCACTTCCGGCGCTGCCCAGGCAGAGCCAGAGCCAGAGCCAGCAGCTCAGCAGCCCACAGCTGCTTAGCTGCCGATGCCAGATGCAAATCGCCTCTGCAGTTCCTTGAATGATTCCATTGCGTTGGAAACCCAACGCTGAGATTTGTGTAGCGCGAGTTGTGAATAGTCCCAGAGAGATTTGGTCCGAATTGGAGCTGTCGATGGAGGATGATATATTCCTTTCTTTCTTCTTTTTTTGACATCAGAGGATATTATTCCTGGTAGTAACGAGGTACCTAGAATTGTAGTTACTTCGTGTTCAGATTTCATAGTTATACTAATATTATAGAGCAATCAAGGTAACAACTCAAGTGGTAATTTCTTCTGGCATGAAAGTGATTTTTAAGGACGCTGGATTGGACTATTAGTAGAAAACAAAAGGAACATTGAAAAAGTACGTCAGGATGCTCGTATTAAGGACTCTACGTCCATCCACAAACGTATTCTAGTGGGAGAAAATGCACCTCAATGAAAATAATAATAATTGGGATCCTTCGAAACAAGTATCTTTGTATTGCATATCATTATTTACTGCATTTACACTAAATCCTGACAAAATAACCTTTGGAGTACTACCTAAAGAACGAGCAAATTAAGCCGCTCAACTTTTTTTTTGAAGAAAGACAAAATTAAACATAAGATGGGATGTCGGTCCTTGCGTGGCTGTCGGACTAAACCTCGTCCCCGCTGCCACCTACTGCCCTGCCCCGCCTAACCAAAGAACCATATTCTCAATTTGCACAGTTGCATACTTTAACATATTAGATAGTCATGTGTGAGGTTATGTTTCTCCCATTGCAATGCACAGGCAATTTTCCTAGTGAACTTAATACTCTAGATGCATGCTGGATAGCGGTCGATGTGTGGAGTAATAGTAGTAGATGCAGGCAGGAGTCAGTCTACTTGTCACGGACATGATGCCTATATACATGATCATATCTACATATTCTCATAAATATGCTGCGGATTGAGAAAGGACTAGCCACCCTAACTCAAAACCAGGCAAGCCTAGAGAGAATCATGGAACAAAAGTTCTATGACTTGGATGTCAAGGTGACAGAGATTCAGACTGCAGTGGAGCAACTCCAGGATGACATGCAGGAGAGGAGAGGCAGGACTACCACTCATGCCTTTGCCAGAGTGCCACGAGGTCCGAGGTCGTCTGCCGTGCCAGTTGCTGACACAAGAGCCACCACTTCTGCACCAGCTACAGCTTCAGTTCCACCAACTCCAGCGTCTACTTCAGCATCTACAAAAGCCTTCGTCCTTGGAGTGATCCGGACTCCACCACCACCAGAAGATCAAGCCTGAGCGTCGATCTAGCACTATGCATTTTCTAGGAACTTTTTGGTAACTTGTTGCCAAAGGGGGAGAAAAATGTATAGATCATAGGCTTCGAAAGAGAGAGTGTTGCTTTTCTCTCTTGCTTTATTTGGTGGTTTTTCGAACTTGTTTGCTTTTGAGTGCTTGAGATACTATGTCATTGCTTGTGAGACATTGATGACCATGTGTTTGATCATAAGCTACACTTAATGCTTGCTTAATGCTATTATCTTATCTATCTTATGTGATCATTCACTATTCTTGGTGATGGGTGCATGTATTTCATTCTTATCATTTTAAGCGCTCCACCAAGATGTATGTGACATGGAAGAGTAACCCATGACTCTAACTCCTTGTGCATTTGCAGTCCAAAGCAAATTTTAAATATGCGCAAACTTAGGGGGAGCTCTTACTTATCACATACTTCTCAAAGCAACGATATATTTCATGCTTATTATCATTTGTCGAAGCTTTGATCTATATGTTGTCATCAATTACCAAAAAGGGGGAGATTGAAAGTGCAACTATCCCTAGGTGGTTTTGGTAATTTATAACAACATATAGCTCATTGGGCTAATGCTATTCCAAGATGATTATTTCAGGAAAGCTCAATGATTGGCATGGCATGGATGTGAAAGTGGAACCCTCAAAATGCTAAGGACAAAGGATTGGCTCAAGCTCAAAAGCTCAAGACTCCTCATTTTACATTTCAGTGATCCAAGATCACATTAAGTCTTTAGGAAAAGCCAATACTATCAAGGAGGGATGAGGTGTTGCTTAATGAGCCTCTTGCTTCATGTGCTTAGTGATATGCTCCAAAACCCTCAACTACTTTCCCATATCCACATATGACCTAAACCCTAAGCCAAACTCGGTCCTACCGATTCTTCCTATCCGGCGCCACCGAGTTTCACTTGTCATAAGCCACTGCCAAACCCTAGCAATTCGGTTCTACCGATAGGGATCTCGGTCTCACCGAGATGGGATTGCAAACTCTCTGTTTCCCTTTCATAACTTTTCGGTCTCACCGAAAGAGCGAATCGGTCCCACCGAGATTGCAATGTAAATTCAGTGTTTCCCCTTTGTAACTTTTCGGTCTCACCGAAAGAGCAAATCGGTCCCACCGAGTTTGCCTGACCAACTCTCTGGTTAGCTAATTACCAAATTCGGTCTCACCGAGTTTGTGTAATCGGTCTCACCGAGATTACGTTATGCCCAAACCCTAACCATATCGGTCCTACCGAGTTGCATGTCAGTCCCACCGAAAATCTCTAACGGTCACTAGGTCTACATTTTCGGTCCGACCGAGTTTGTTGATTTGGTCCCACCGAGATTGGAAAACTGTGTGTAAGGGTTGGATTTTGTGTGGAGGCTATATATACCCCTCCACCTCCTCTTCATTCGAAGAGAGAGCCATCAGAACACATACACCATTCCAACTCATTTGTTCTAAGAGAGAACCACCTACTCATGTGTTGATACCAAGATATTCCATTCCTACCATATTAATCTTGATCTCTAGCCTCTCCAAGTTGCTTTCCACTCAAATCTTCTTTCCACAAAATCCAAATCCTATGAGAGAGAGTTGAGTGTTGGGGAGACTATCATTTTAAGCACAAGAGCAAGGAGTTCATTACCTACACACCATTTGTTACTTCTTGGAGAGTAGTGTCTCCTAGATTGGCTAGGTGTCACTTGGGAGCCTCCGACAAGATTATGGAGTTGAACCAAGGAGTTTGTAAGGGCAAGGAGATCGCCTACTTCGTGAAGATCTACCGCTAGTGAGGCAAGTCCTGTGTGGGCGATGGCCATGGTGGGATAGACAAGGTTGCTTCTTCGTGGACCCTTTGTGGGTGGTTGCTTCTTCATGGACCCTTCGTGGGTGGAGCCCTGTGTGGACTCGCGCAACCGTTACCCTTTGTGGGTGGAGCCCTCCGTGGACTCTCGCAACCGTTACCCTTTGTGGGTTGAAGTCTCCATCAACGTGGATGTAGGATAGCACCACCTATCCGAACCACGGGAAAAACATCCGTGTCTCCAATTGCGTTTGAATTCTCCAAACCCTTCCCTTTACATTCTTGCAAGTTGCATGCTTTAATTTCCGCTGCCAATATACTCTTTGCATGCTTGCTTGAATTGCGTGATGATTGCTTGAC
This sequence comes from Triticum dicoccoides, assembly GCF_002162155.2. Lineage (NCBI taxonomy): Eukaryota > Viridiplantae > Streptophyta > Magnoliopsida > Poales > Poaceae > Triticum > Triticum dicoccoides. The sequence goes on from NC_041386.1 coordinate 225,894,623, forward strand.
TTGTCCTAAAATAGCTAAAATCTGCCAAGAACTAAAATTGGGAAAAGGTTAAGTTTTTATTTGGTCAAGTAGTCTAATCACCCCCTCTAGACATACTTTCGATCCTACAAATGGTATCAGAGCTTTGGTCTCCATTTGCTTTGATCTCCATAGCTTTTGGTGGTCATAGCCTTAGTTTCACAACCTAGGAGAGTATGGCGTCTAGCGAGGGAAATTATCACCGTAGAGGTCCCTACTTTGATGGTACTAATTTTGCTAGTTGGAAGCATAAAATGAAAATGCATATTCTTGGACATAACCCCGCCGTTTGGGCTATTGTGTGTGTTGGTTTGCAAGGTGACTTCTTTGATGGGAGAGAACCAAACCGTGAAGCTATCGCGGATGAGTTGAAGATGTTGCAATACAATGCTCAAGCTTGTGATATTCTCTTCAATGGATTGTGCCCCAAAGAATTCAACAAAATCAGCCTTCTTGAGAATGCAAAGGAAATTTGGGACACTTTGATTGATATGCACGAAGGTACCGACTCCGTCAAGGAATCCAAGTTGTATGTGCTTCAAAGTCAACTCGATAAGTTCAAGATGAAGGATGGTGAAGGTGTCGCTGAAATGTACTCTAGGCTTGCTCTCATCACAAATGAGATTGCCGGCTTAGGAAGTGAAGAGATGACCGATAGATTCATCATCAAGAAGATTCTAAGAGCCTTGGATGGAAAATATGATACCGTGTGCACATTGATCCAAATGATGCCCAATTACAAAGATCTCAAGCCAACGGAGGTGATTGGAAGAATTGTTGCTCATGAGATGTCACTTAAGGATAAAGAGAAACTTCACAACAAATCAAGTGGTGCCTATAAAGCCTCATGTGAAGCCCCTACATCATCAAGTGAGAAACAAGACTTCAATGAAGAATTGAGCTTAATGGTGAAGAACTTCAACAAGTTCTACAAGAGTAGAAGCAAAGATAGAAGCTTCAAGTCAAGGTCCTACAATGACAAAAGATCTTCTAGTTGAGAGCGAAACTGCTACAGTTATGGAAGACTCGGACACTATTCCAATGAGTGTACGACTCCCTACAAGAGAAGAGAAGATTCTCCAAAAAGAAGAAGCAAAGAATCACCACCAAGAGAGAGAAGGAGTAGAGATGATCGTTATGAACAAAGATACTCACGGAGAGGCAAGGATTCGGAAAGGAAGGAAAAATCATCAAGGAGCTACACAAGACGAAGACATCAAGCTCATGTTGGTGAATGGGTACCCGGCTCCGACTCCGACAGTCACTCCGAGAGAAGTTATCACTCCAACTCCGAAGATACTCAAGATGAAGGTGTTGCCGGTCTAGCACTTGTGTCAACCAACTCCTACGACATATTTGACTCACCAAATGAAGGAATTGGAAGATGCTTCATGGCCAAAGGTCCTAAGGTAACACACCCCGAGTATGTTGATTTCAATAGTGATGAAGATGACTTGTTAGGTGATGATTTGCTTATTGACAACTCTAGTGATGAATACTATGATGAAATGTCAATTAATCATGCTAATCAAGATTAAACGAATGACAATGATAAGGAAAAGATTGATGTTCTAACTAAAGAACTAAACACTCTTAAGTTAGCTCATGAAACTATCTTCGAAGATCATCGAGAACTTTTAAGAGCTCATGAGAAATTACGCTTTGAAAAGCTCAATCTTGAGCAAGAGCATGAGTTCTTAAAAGCAATCAATGATGATCTCCGCAAGAAAAGTTCTTCTTACATTGCCAAGCGTTTACTCTTATCCACTTACATGCCTCAAGTCAAGTCTAGTAACAAGAACAAGAAAGATTCTTCCTCTAGCAGTAACAATGATCATGCTAAATCAAATATTGTTGCTTCTAGTAGTTCTATTGATTCCACTAATGACTCTCTTAGCCAAGTTACACTTGAGCAAGAAAATAGCTTATTGAAGGGACATATAGAGAAAGGAGTGTACAAAAGCCTTGCCGGGAGCAAGCAATTTGAGGAAATTGTGCGCAAGTAAGGAATGCACCGGAAGAATCAAGGCGTTGGTTTTGAACGAAAGTTCAATGCCAATGGAGTTGAGTGGGAAGAAGATCAATACCCCAAGACAAAGTTTGTTCCTCAACAAGAGAAGTATGATACTTCTTTCAAGGGGACACAAGCTCAAGATGATCTTCCACCACAAGACTACAAGCAAAAAGGCAAGGACAAGCTTCAAGAGGAAATTGACGCATTTGAAGAAGCTCCTAAGACCTTAGTCAAGTGGATTCCCAAGAATACTTCAAGTTCCACTTCATCAAGTACGACTACAACTCCAAGGATTCCCATCAAGATGATGTGGACCCAAAAGAAGAAGAACTAGAGAGTTCTTGAGGGTGACTCCGCCAACATACTTCACTCTTATCATTTTGGCAAGAACAAGTGCAATCAACTTCCACATCTTGCACTAGTTCAAGGAGTCACAAACCCTCTTGTTGGTAAGACAAGGGACAAGGTAACCTAAAAGTTTTCATGGACATCATCTTGTGTGTGCATCACTCTATGTCTATGGATATCCTTGTTTGTTCCTTGTGGGACTAACCCATGTAGGTATTGAAAGTGCAATTCACTCAAATGGATAGCTCCAAGTGATCTACATCAACATTGAGCATCCACATCTTCAACATCTACATGAAGTCATCATCGACGAAACCCAAGGTTAGTTCATCCCTCCAAGGGGGGATATCACATCTAGGGGGAGCTTTACTCTAAGACTTGAGCTAAAGCAACTCTAAAGATGTGAACACAACAATGCTTTATGTAAAAGTGGTAACCCCACTTGAGCTTAAACGATGAGTATGACCTATGATCAAGTGTTCTCACTTGACTCCTAAGTCAATATACTCATATATAGATGACCTTGTCATCGCAAATTGCTTGATAGATGCTAGAATTGGTTGTGCATGCCTTGCCACATATTTCATTTGCCATCTTATTGTGTGAGCATGCTGGTTGCATATTTTACTCATCCGAGGACATCCACTTGTTGTTTTGATCGTTTGGGTTTATTTCCTTTGCCAAGTGGATGGACAAGAATGCCTAAGAACCTTCTCTAGCTATCTGTGCTTTTCTCGTCTCAAACTCTATTCATGCTGCATCACAAAATTTGATCAAGTCAGATTCGAACCACTCTGTGTGAGGAGCGCTCGGAGTCCCCGATTCGTCATAGACTTAAACTTCCAAAACCTCTTTATGATTCTTGGTCTGACCGATACCCCACTTTCGGTCCTACCGAGATCATTAAGTTGATCTAGGTTTTTGATCCCGGTGCAACCGATTTGAACATTTCGGTCACACCGAGTTTCAGTAACTGCATGCAGTTATGAATCTCGGTGCCACCGAGTTGTTCCACTCGGTCACACCGATAGGGTCGGGCTATATATAGTCACGGGCAAAATTTGGAAATTTCTCCGACCCCCTTCGCCCGCGCGATAGCCTGCTCTGCCAACGTGGTCTCCGGATCGTCTTCTCGCCGCCAGCCGCCTCCAGTCTCTGGTCTCCGTCGCCGTCAACGGGAATTCTGCCCCGCCGTTGCCGCCATAGCGAGTCTCCGCCGAGCTAGGGTATGGACTCGATCTTTGTGCTATTCTCCAATCCAATTCTCAGCACATTGTGATCATCATGATTCTTTCCATGATTGAAACACTCCTATCCAGTCAATACACCCGTAGATTAGCTTTGATTCAAAAAAATTAGGGTTAGGTTTCCGCCGAAACCATCTCGGACCCACCGAGTTGAAAAACTCGGTCCCACCAATTTGGCTTATGCCATTGCACAAGTGAGACTCGGTCTGACCGAGAATTACTTATCGGTGTGACCGATTTTGGAACTCTGTGAAACCCTAGCAGTCTCGGTGCCACCGAACTGTGACTCGGTCCAACCGAGTTCACTAGTTTAGGTTCCAAAACTGCTTCGGTATCACTGAGTTTAAAAATCGGTAGATCCGAGATGATTTCAGTGGGAAACTAAAACTAAGTTTTTTGATCATTCTTTTGCAAAAATCTCTGCATTTTGTGATGCTCATCTATTCTACCTCATCTATAAACTATTCACAGGGTCAGCAGTCAGAGCTTGCAGCATGTCTGATCAGAGTGACAGCCAGAACTTGTCAGAGCAGCAATTGCAGATGAGTGAGGGCACTAGTCCCTCCAGCTCTTCAGATGATGGCAGCAGAAGTACCCCAAGCAATCTGCCAAAAGCTGCCACCAGACAGAGGAAGAAGAGAACTTTAGACTCCGAAGATGAAGATTATGTGGCAGAGGAAGAGGCCACATCAAAGAGAGTTGAGCCAGCTCAAGGCACAAAGCCAGGTCTAAAGATCAAAAGGCCAGCAGGAAGGCAACCTATGTCAAAGGCTAGAGCCTCAACTTAGAAGCCCACTCCCAAAGAGCCAGTTGCTGCAGAAGGCAAGAAGAGAAAGGAAAGGGTCAAGAAGACCGTAGCCAGAGTGCTTGGAAAGGCTTCCATCATGGAAGAGGAAGAGGAAGAGGAAGAAGAGGTAGCTGCATCAGCACCTAAGGCACCCAAGCTGATGGGTGATGCCATAAGATCAGGGGCTACTGCATCTAAGCCCAAAGCTGCCTCCAAGCCAAAACCAAAGAGGAATACAAGGAACATTCCTGCAGCTGAGAAGAACAAGGCCCCATTGCCTGAGACTGCTGCTGAAGAAGAGGATGAAGAGCAAGTTCTTAGAAAGCTCAAGCCCAAGATCCCAGACCACAACGATGCTCATCCTGTGGCTGAGGACATGAAGCTCAGGAGAGATTCAGGGCTGAGGAAGTGGAGAGAAGCAGACCCATATGCTCCTAGGAGAAGGACTGCTGTGGATTACAGATTTCACACCAAGGAACAACAGGACTTCTATGAGACAGTGCTGCTAGATAAGAAGCCCATTGTTTGTGACATGAGATGGGTCGGCTGGACCTACATGAAGGAAAATGAGGAACACTACCCTGGAGTGTATGACAGCTTTAGTGCTTGTGGAGTTGCTGACTTTGTTGGGCAGAAGCTCACAAAGTGGAACGAGGAGCTTATCATGCAATTCTACTCCACGACACACTTTTATCCAGATGGGAGGATAACTTGGATGTCTGAGGGTACGAGGTACCAATCTACAGTTGCTGAATGGGCTCAACTGTTCAATGCCCCAGAGGAGCAAGCGGATGACTTGGACATTTATGCCAAGAAAAAGATGGATCATAACTCAATGTCCAACATGTACAAGGAAATTCCAAATGAAGCTCTTGACACTTTCAAATTTGGCTCAGTGCATTATCTTCTGTAAGGGCTGCCAACCATCAATTGGATATTGAGGCACACCTTATTGCCCAAGTCTGGAGATCACAAGATGATCAGAGGCCATGCAATCAACTTGCTTCACGTATTTGATGTGCCACAGAAATTCAAGGTCATGAGCCTCATAGTAGAGACTATCAAGAGGACTGCAGCAGATCAGAAGAGGAGCTGTGGATATGCACCTCAAATTCAGGAGCTCATCAACTCTAAGATGGGAACGGGCATATATTTATTGGATAAGGAACACCTGCCCATCCGTCCAGATTTTGAGGACAATCAAGTCGTCATGACTAAGAATGAGCCATCGTCTGCCCAAGCACAAGCAAAGAAGGAGAAGGCAAGGAAGGAGAAAGCGGCCAAGATGCCAACTCAAGAGGAGGCATCTGAGTATTTCTTGAAGACCAAACAAGAGCAGCTTGGTTACCTGATTGCGTCCACCCTGCGGATTGAGAAAGGACTAGCCACCCTAACTCAAAACCAGGCAAGCCTAGAGAGAATCATGGAACAAAAGTTCTATGACTTGGATGTCAAGGTGACAGAGATTCAGACTGCAGTGGAGCAACTCCAGGATGACATGCAGGAGATGAGAGGCAGGACTACCACTCATGCCTTTGGCAGAGTGCCACGAGGTCCGAGGTCGTCTGCCGTGCCAGTTGCTGACACAAGAGCCACCACTTCTGCACCAGCTACAGCTTCAGTTCCACCAACTCCAGCGTCTACTTCAGCATCTACAGAAGCCTTCGTCCTTGGAGTGATCCGGACTCCACCACCACCAGAAGATCAAGCCTGAGCGTCGATCTAGCACTATGCATTTTCTAGGAACTTTTTGGTAACTTGTTGCCAAAGGGGGACAAAAATGTATAGATCATAGGCTTCGAGAGAGAGAATGTTGCTTTTCTCTCTTGCTTTATTTGGTGGTTTTTCGAACTTGTTTGCTTTTGAGTGCTTGAGATACTATGTCATTGCTTGTGAGACATTGATGATCATGTGTTTGATCATAAGCTACACTTAATGCTTGCTTAATGCTATTATCTTATCTATCTTATGTGATCATTCACTATTCTTGGTGATGAGTGCATGTATTTCATTCTTATCATTTTAAGCGCTCCACCAAGATGTATGTGACATGGAAGAGTAACCCATGACTCTAACTCCTTGTGCATTTGCAGTCCAAAGCAAATTTTAAATATGCGCAAACTTTGGGGGAGCTCTTACTTATCACATACTTCTCAAAGCAACGATATATTTCATGCTTATTATCATTTGTCGAAGCTTTGATCTATATGTTGTCATCAATTACCAAAAAGGGGGAGATTGAAAGTGCAACTATCCCTAGGTGGTTTTGATAATTCATAACAACATATAGCTCATTGAGCTAATGCTATTCCAAGATGATTATTTCAGGAAAGCTCAATGATTGGCATGGCGTGGATGTGAAAGTGGAACCCTCAAAATGCTAAGGACAAAGGATTGGCTCAAGCTCAAAAGCTCAAGACTCCTCATTTTACATTTCAGTGATCCAAGATCACATTGAGTCTTTAGGAAAAGCCAATACTATCAAGGAGGGATGAGGTGTTGCTTAATGAGCCTCTTGCTTCATGTGCTTAGTGATATGCTCCAAAACCCTCAACTACTTTCCCATATCCACATATGACCTAAACCCTAAGCCAAACTCGGTCCTACCGATTCTTCCTATCCGGCGCCACCGAGTTTCACTTGTCATAAGCCACTGCCAAACCCTAGCAATTCGGTTCTACCGATAGGAATCTCGGTCTCACCGAGATGGGATTGCAAACTCTCTGTTTCCCTTTCGTAACTTTTCGGTCTCACCGAAAGAGCGAATCGGTCCCACCGAGATTGCAATGTAAATTCAGTGTTTCCCCTTTGTAACTTTTCGGTCTCACCGAAAGAGCAAATCGGTCCCACCGAGTTTGCCTGACCAACTCTCTGGTTAGCTAATTACCAAATTCGGTCTCACCGAGTTTGTGTAATCGGTCTCACCGAGATTACGTTATGCCCAAACCCTAACCATATCGGTCCTACCGAGTTGCATGTCAGTCCCACCGAAAATCTCTAACGGTCACTAGGTCTACATTTTCGGTCCGACCGAGTTTGTTGATTCGGTCCCACCGAGATTGGAAAACTGTGTGTAACGGTTGGATTTTGTGTGGAGGCTATATATACCCCTCCACCTCCTCTTCATTCGAAGAGAGAGCCATCAGAACACATACACCATTCCAACTCATTTGTTCTGAGAGAGAACCACCTACTCATGTGTTGAGACCAAGATATTCCATTCCTACCATATGAATCTTGATCTCTAGCCTCTCCAAGTTGCTTTCCACTCAAATCTTCTTTCCACAAAATCCAAATCCTATGAGAGAGAGTTGAGTGTTGGGGAGACTATCATTTGAAGCACAAGAGCAAGGAGTTCATTACCTACACACCATTTGTTACTTCTTGGAGAGTGGTGTCTCCTAGATTGGCTAGGTGTCACTTGGGAGCCTCCGACAAGATTATGGAGTTGAACTAAGGAGTTTGTAAGGGCAAGGAGATCGCCTACTTCGTGAAGATCTACCGCTAGTGAGGCAAGTCCTGTGTGGGCGATGGCCATGGTGGGATAGACAAGGTTGCTTCTTCGTGGACCCTTTGTGGGTGGTTGCTTCTTCATGGACCCTTCGTGGGTGGAGCCCTATGTGGACTCGCGCAACCGTTAGCCTTTGTGGGTGGAGCCCTCCGTGGACTCTCGCAACCGTTACCCTTTGTGGGTTGAAGTCTCCATCAACGTGGATGTAGGATAGCACCACGTATCCGAACCACGGGAAAAACATCTGTGTCTCCAATTGCGTTTGAATTCTCCAAACCCTTCCCTTTACATTCTTACAAGTTGCATGCTTTACTTTCTGCTGCCAATATACTCTTTGCATGCTTGCTTGAATTGCGTGATGATTGCTTGACTTGTCCTAAAATAGCTAAAATCTGCCAAGAACTAAAATTGGGAAAAGGTTAAGTTTTTATTTGGTCAAGTAGTCTAATCACCCCCCTCTAGACATACTTTCGATCCTACAAGTGGTATCAGAGCTTTGGTCTCCATTTGGTTTGATCTCCATAGCTTTTGGTGGTCATAGCCTTGGTTTCACAACCTAGGAGAGTATGGCGTCTAGCGAGGGAAATTATCACCGTAGAGGTCCCTACTTTGATGGTACTAATTTTGCTAGTTGGAAGCATAAAATGAAAATGCATATTCTTGGACATAACCCTGCTGTTTGGGCTATTGTGTGTGTTGGTTTGCAAGGTGACTTCTTTGATGGGAGAGAACCAAACCGTGAAGCTACCGCGGATGAGTTGAAGATGTTGCAATACAATGCTCAAGCTTGTGATATTCTCTTCAACGGATTGTGCCCCGAAGAATTCAACAAAATCAGCCGTCTTGAGAATGCAAAGGAAATTTGGGACACTTTGATTGATATGCACGAAGGTACCGACTCCTTCAAGGAATCCAAGTTGGATGTGCTTCAAAGTCAACTTGACAAGTTCAAGATGAAGGATGGTGAAGGTGTCGCTGAAATGTACTCTAGGCTTGCTCTCATCACAAATGAGATTGCCGGCTTAGGAAGTGAAGAGATGACCAATAGATTCGTCATCAAGAAGATTCTAAGAGCCTTGGATGGAAAATATGATACCGTGTGCACATTGATCCAAATGATGCCCAATTACAAAGATCTCAAGCCAAAGGAGGTGATTGGAAGAATTGTTGCTCATGAGATGTCACTTATGGATAAAGAGGAACTTCACAACAAATCAAGTGGTGCCTATAAAGCCTCATGTGAAGCCCCTACATCATCAAGTGAGAAACAAGACTTCAATGAAGAATTGAGCTTAATGGTGAAGAACTTCAACAAGTTCTACAAGAGTAGAAGCAAAGATAGAAGCTTCAAGTCAAGGTCCTACAATGACAAAAGATCTTCTAGTCGAGAGCGAAACTGCTATAGTTGTGGAAGACCCAGACACTATTCCAATGAGTGTACGGCTCCCTACAAGAGAAGAGAAGATTCTCCAAAAAGAAGAAGCAAAGAATCACCACCAAGAGAGAGAAGGAGTAGAGATGATCGTTATGAACAAAGATACTCACGGAGAAGCAAGGATTCGGAAAGGAAGGAAAAATCATCAAGGAGCTACACAAGACGAAGACATCAAGCTCATGTTGGTGAATGGGTATCCCGCTCCGAATCTGACAGTCACTCCGAGAGAAGTTATCACTCCGACTCCGAAGATACTCAAGATGAAGGTGTTGCTGGTCTAGCACTTGTGTCAACCAACTCCTACGACATATTTGACTGGCCAAATGTAGGAATTGGAAGATGCTTCATGGCCGAAGGTCCTAAGGTAACACACCCCGAGTATGTTGATTTCAATAGTGATGAAGATGACTTGTTAGGTGATGATTTGCTTATTGACAACTCTAGTGATGAATACTATGATGAAATGTCAATTAATCATGCTAATCAAGATAAAACTAATGACAATGATAAGGAAAAGATTGATGTTCTAACTAAAGAACTAAACACTCTTAAGTTAGCTCATGAAACTATCTTCGAAGATCATCGAGAACTTTTAAGAGCTCATGAGAAATTACGCTTTGAAAAGCTCAATCTTGAGCAAGAGCATGAGTTCTTAAAAGCAATCAATGATGATCTCCGCAAGAAAAGTTCTTCTTACATTGCCAAGCGTTTACTCTTATCCACTTACATGCCTCAAGTCAAGTCTAGTAACAAGAACAAGAAAGATTCTTCCTCTAGCAGTAACAATGATCGTGCTAAATCAAATATTGTTGCTTCTAGTAGTTCTATTGATTCCACTAATGACTCTCTTAGCCAAGTTACACTTGAGCAAGAGAATAGCTTATTGAAGGGAATTATAGAGAAAGGAGTGTACAAAAGCCTTGCCGGGAGCAAGCAATTTGAGGAAATTGTGCGCAAGCAAGGAATGCACCGGAAGAATCAAGGCGTTGGTTTTGAATGAAAGTTCAATGCCAATGGAGTTGAGTGGGAAGAAGATCAATACCCCAAGACAAAGTTTGTTCCTCAACAAGAGAAGTATGATACTTCTTTCAAGGGGACACAAGCTCAAGATGATCTTCCACCACAAGACTACAAGCAAAAAGGCAAGGACAAGCTTCAAGAGGAAATTGACGCATTTGAAGAAGCTCCTAAGACCTTAGTCAAGTGGATTCCCAAGACTACTTCAAGTTCCACTTCATCAAGTACGACTACAACTCCAAGGATTCCCATCAAGATGATGTGGATCCAAAAGAAGAAGAACTAGAGAGTTCTTGAGGGTGACTCCGCCAACATACTTCACTCTTATCATTTTGGCAAGAACAAGTGCAATCAACTTCCACATCTTGCACTAGTTCAAGGAGTCACAAACCCTCTTGTTGGTAAGACAAGGGACAAGGTAACCTAAAAGTTTTCATGGACATCATCTTGTGTGTGCATCACTCTATGTCTATGGATATCCTTGTTTGTTCCTTGTGGGACTAACCCATGTAGGTATTGAAAGTGCAATTCACTCAAATGGATAGCTCCAAGTGATCTACATCAACATTGAGCATCCACATCTTCAACATCTACATGAAGTCATCATCGACGAAACCCAAGGTTAGTTCATCCCTCCAAGGGGGGATATCACATCTAGGGGGAGCTTTACTCTAAGACTTGAGCTAAAGCAACTCTAAGATGTGAACACAACAATGCTTTATGTAAAAGTGGTAACCCCACTTGAGCTTAAACGATGAGTATAACCTATGATCAAGTGTTCTCACTTGACTCCTAAGTCAATATACTCATATATAGATGACCTTGTCATCGCAAATTGCTTGATATATGCTAGAATTGGTTGTGCATGCCTTGCCACATATTTCATTTGCCATCTTATTGTGTGAGCATGCTGGTTGCATATTTTACTCATTCGAGGACATCCACTTGTTGTTTTGATCGTTTGGGTTTATTTCCTTTGCCAAGTGGATGGACAAGAATGCCTAAGAACCTTCTCTAGCTATCTATGCTTATCTCGTCTCAAACTCTATTCATGCTGCATAACAAAATTTGATCAAGTCAGATTCGAACCACTCTGTGTGAGGAGCGCTCAGAGTCCCCGATTCGTCATAGACTTAAACTTCCAAAACCTCTTTATGATTCTCGGTCTGACCGATACCCCACTTTCGGTCCTACCGAGATCATTAAGTTGATCTAGGTTTTTGATCCCGGTGCAACCGATTTGAACATTTCGGTCACACCGAGTTTCAGTAACTGCATGCAGTTATGAATCTCAGTGCCACCGAGTTGTTCCACTCGGTCACACCGACAGGGTCGGGGCTATATATAGTCACGGGCAAAATTTGGAAATTTCTCCGACCCCCTTCGCCCGCGCGATAGCCTGCTCTACCAAGGTGGTCTCCGGATCGTCTTCTCACTGCCAGCCGCCTCCAGTCGCTGGTCTCCGTCGCCGTCAACGGGAATTCTGCCCCGCCGTTGCCGCCATAGCGAGTCTCCGCCGATCTAGGGTATGGACTCGATCTTTGTGCTATTCTCCAATCCAATTCTCAGCACATTGTGATCATCATGATTCTTGCCACGATTGAAACACTCCTATCCAGTCAATACACCCGTAGATTAGCTTTGATTCGAAAATTTTAGGGTTAGGTTTCCGCCGAAACCATCTCGGACCCACCGAGTTGAAAAACTCGGTCCCACCGATTTGGCTTATGCCATTGCACAAGTGAGACTCGGTCTGACCGAGAATTACTTATCGGTGTGACCGATTTTGGAACTCTGTGAAACCCTAGCAGTCTCGGTGCCACCGAACTGTGACTCGGTCCAACCGAGTTCACTAGTTTAGGTTCCAAAACTACTTCGGTATCACCGAGTTTAAAAATCGGTAGATCCGAGATGATTTCAGTGGGAAACTAAAACTAAGTTTTTGGATCATTCTTTTGCAAAAATCTCTGCATTTTATGATGCTCATCTATTCTACCTCATCTATAAACTATTCACAGGGTCAGCAGTTAGAGCTTGCAGCATGTCTGATCAGAGTGACAGTCAGAACTTGTCAGAGCAGCAAGTGCAGATGAGTGAGGGCACTAGTCCCTCCAGCTCTTCGGATGATGGCAGCAGAAGTACCCCAAGCAATCTGCCAAAAGCTGCCACCAGACAAAGGAAGAAGAGAACTTCAGACTCCAAAGATGAAGATTATGTGGCAGAGGAAGAGGCCACATCAAAGAGAGTTGAGCCAGCTCAAGGCACAAAGCCAGGTCTAAAGATCAAAAGCCCAGCAGGCAGGCAGCCTATGTCAAAGGCTAGATCCTCAACTGAGAAGCCCACTCCCAAAGAGCCAGTTGCTGCAGAAGGCAAGAAGAGGAAGGAAAGGGTCAAGAAGACCGTAGCTAGAGTGCTTGGAAAGGCTTCCATCATGGAAGAGGAAGAGGAAGAGGAAGAAGAGGTAGCTGCACCAGCACCTAAGGCACCCAAGCTGATGGGTGATGCCATAAGATCAGGGGCTACTGCATCTAAGCCCAAAGCTGCCTCCAAGCCAAAACCAAAGAGGAATACAAGGAGCATTCCTGCAGCTGAGAAGAACAAGGCCCCAGTGCCTGAGACTGTTGCTGAAGAAGAGGATGAAGAGCAAGTTCTTAGAAAGCTCAAGCCCAAGATCCCAGAACACAACGATGCTCATCCTGTGGCTGAGGACATGAAGCTCAGGAGAGATTCAGGGCTGAGGAAGTGGAGAGAAGCAGACCCATATGCTCCGAGGAGAAGGACTGCTGTGGATTACAGATTTCACACCAAGGAACAGCAGGACTTCTATGAGACAGTGCTGCTAGATAAGAAGCCCATTGTTTGTGACATGAGATGGGTCGACTGGACCTACATGAAGGAAAATGAGGAACACTACCCTGGAGTGTATGACAGCTTTAGTGCTTGTGGAGTTGCTGACTTTGTTGGCCAGAAGCTCACAAAGTGGAACGAGGAGCTTATCATGCAATTCTACTCCACGGCACACTTTTATCCAGATGGGAGGATAACTTGGATGTCTGAGGGTACGAGGTACCAATCTACAGTTGCTGAATGGGCTCAACTGATCAATGCCCCAGAGGAGCAAGCAGATGACTTGGACATTTATGCCAAGAAAAAGAAGGATCATAACTCAATGTCCAACATGTACAAGGAAATTCCAAATGAATCTCTTGACACTTTCAAATTTGGCTCAGTGCATTATCTTCTGTCAGGGCTGCCAACCATCAATTGGATATTGAGGCACACCTTATTGCCCAAGTCTGGAGATCACAAGATGATCAGAGGCCATGCAATCAACTTGCTTCACGTATTTGATGTGCCACAGAAATTCAAGGTCATGAGCCTCATAGTAGAGACTATCAAGAGGACTGCAGCAGATCAGAAGAGGAGCTGTGGATATGCACCTCAAATTTAGGAGCTCATCAACTCTAAGATGGGCACGGGCATATATTTATTGGATAAGGAACACCTGCCCATCCGTCCAGATTTTGAGGACAATCAAGTCGTCATGACTGAGAATGAGCCATCGTCTGCCCAAGCACAAGCAAAGAAGGAGAAGGCAAGGAAGGAGAAAGCTGCCAAGATGCCAACTCAAGAGGAGGCATCTGAGTATTTCTTGAAGACCAAACAAGAGAAGCTTGGTTACCTAATTGCATCCACCCTGCGGATTGAGAAAGGACTAGCCACCCTAACTCAAAACCAGGCAAGCCTAGAGAGAATCATGGAACAAAAGTTCTATGACTTGGATGTCAAGGTGACAGAGATTCAGACTGCAGTGGAGCAACTCCAGGATGACATGCAGGAGAGGAGAGGCAGGACTACCACTCATGCCTTTGCCAGAGTGCCACGAGGTCCGAGGTCGTCTGCCGTGCCAGTTGCTGACACAAGAGCCACCACTTCTGCACCAGCTACAGCTTCAGTTCCACCAACTCCAGCGTCTACTTCAGCATCTACAGAAGCCTTCGTCCTTGGAGTGATCCGGACTCCACCACCACCAGAAGATCAAGCCTGAGCGTCGATCTAGCACTATGCATTTTCTAGGAACTTTTTGGTAACTTGTTGCCAAAGGGGGAGAAAAATGTATAGATCATAGGCTTCGAGAGAGAGAGTGTTGCTTTTCTCTCTTGCTTTATTTGGTGGTTTTTCGAAGTTGTTTGCTTTTGAGTGCTTGAGATACTATGTCATTGCTTGTGAGACATTGATGATCATGTGTTTGATCATAAGCTACACTTAATGCTTGCTTAATGCTATTATCTTATCTATCTTATGTGATCATTCACTATTCTTGGTGATGGGTGCATGTATTTCATTCTTATCATTTTAAGCGCTCCACCAAGATGTATGTGACATGGAAGAGTAACCCATGACTCTAACTCCTTGTGCATTTGCAGTCCAAAGCAAATTTTAAATATGCACAAACTTAGGGGGAGCTCTTACTTATCACATACTTCTCAAAGCAACGATATATTTCATGCTTATTATCATTTGTCGAAGCTTTGATCTATATGTTGTCATCAATTACCAAAAAGGGGGAGATTGAAAGTGCAACTATCCCTAGGTGGTTTTGGTAATTCATAACAACATATAGCTCATTGAGCTAATGCTATTCCAAGATGATTATTTCAGGAAAGCTCAATGATTGGCATGGCATGGATGTGAAAGTGGAACCCTCAAAATGCTAAGGACAAAGGATTGGCTCAAGCTCAAAAGCTCAAGATTCCTCATTTTACATTTCAGTGATCCAAGATCACATTGAGTCTTTAGGAAAAGCCAATACTATCAAGGAGGGATGAGGTGTTGCTTAATGAGCCTCTTGCTTCATGTGCTTAGTGATATGCTCCAAAACCCTCAACTACTTTCCCATATCCACATATGACCTAAACCCTAAGCCAAACTCGGTCGTACCGATTCTTCCTATCTGGCGCCACCGAGTTTCACTTGTCATAAGCCACTGCCAAACCCTAGCAATTCGGTTCTACCGATAGGGATCTCGGTCTCACCGAGATGGGATTGCAAACTCTCTGTTTCCCTTTCGTAACTTTTCGGTCTCACCGAAAGAGCGAATCAGTCCCACCGAGATTGCAATGTAAATTCAGTGTTTCCCCTTTGTAACTTTTCGGTCTCACCGAAAGAGCAAATCGGTCCCACCGAGTTTGCCTGACCAACTCTCTGGTTAGCTAATTACCAAATTCGGTCTCACCGAGTTTGTGTAATCGGTCTCACCGAGATTACGTTATGCCCAAACCCTAACCATATCGGTCCTACCGAGTTGCATGTCAGTCCCACCGAAAATCTCTAACGGTCACTAGGTCTACATTTTCGGTCCGACCGAGTTTGTTGATTTGGTCCCACCGAGATTGGAAAACTGTGTGTAAGGGTTGGATTTTGTGTGGAGGCTATATATACCCCTCCACCTCCTCTTCATTCGAAGAGAGAGCCATCAGAACACATACACCATTCCAACTCATTTGTTCTAAGAGAGAACCACCTACTCATGTGTTGATACCAAGATATTCCATTCCTACCATATTAATCTTGATCTCTAGCCTCTCCAAGTTGCTTTCCACTCAAATCTTCTTTCCACAAAATCCAAATCCTATGAGAGAGAGTTGAGTGTTGGGGAGACTATCATTTGAAGCACAAGAGCAAGGAGTTCATTACCTACACACCATTTGTTACTTCTTGGAGAGTGGTGTCTCCTAGATTGGCTAGGTGTCACTTGGGAGCCTCCGACAAGATTGTGGAGTTGAACCAAGGAGTTTGTAAGGGCAAGGAGATCGCCTACTTCATGAAGATCTACCGCTAGTGAGACAAGTCCTGTGTGGGCGATGGCCATGGTGGGATAGACAAGGTTGCTTCTTCGTGGACCCTTTGTGGGTGGTTGCTTCTTCATGGACCCTTCGTGGGTGGAGCCCTGTGTGGACTCGCACAACCGTTACCCTTTGTGGGTGGAGCCCTCCGTGGACTCTCGCAACCGTTACCCTTTGTGGGTTGAAGTCTCCATCAACGTGGATGTAGGATAGCACCACCTATCCGAACCACGGGAAAAACATCCGTATCTCCAATTGCGTTTGAATTCTCCAAACCCTTCCCTTTACATTCTTGCAAGTTGCATGCTTTACTTTCCGCTGCCAATATACTCTTTGCATGCTTGCTTGAATTGCGTGATGATTGCTTGACTTGTCCTAAAATAGCTAAAATCTCCCAAGAACTAAAATTGGGAAAAGGTTAAGTTTTTATTTGGTCAAGTAGTCTAATCACCCCCCTCTAGACATACTTTCGATCCTACATACTTCGGTTAATGCCACCGCTCATCCAGAATACTATTTAACATTGGCAGGGATATGAGACTTGTGCCTTTGTTAACTGGCTGGATGAAGAATGGCATGGTAGGGCTCGGAGTGTTATCACCAAGGTCGTAGAAGATAACATAAAGCTGAAGAAGAAACTGGATGATTTGGAATGTATAATCAGTACGATGAAGCAAGAAAGAATCAATCACATGCAGCAGATGAAAGCAAGAGACAAGAAGGAACTATAATGTGTAGTTGTGGTTGTCGCATTAGCCATGTTCTATGCGCTGTTTGCAATGATGATTAGGTTTTTTTGACAGTATTGCTAAAGCACATCTAGATGTGCTCTAAGTAATGCACATCTAGGTCCTATGCCATTCATGTTATGCGAAGATTCGTGCAGATATTTTTCTTTGTCTTTTTTATTTTCCTTTCTAGTTTGATTATTACTGGCTTTATCAATAAGAAGAGCTCAATGTATTGCTTGCCAACTGTCCTACTCCGTTTGTATCGGTACCAGTGCATAATCCCAAAACTCGTTCCTTGTTTTTGTCCTGAAAAAGGAAACCAGCCAAATAGCCAATAGGAGTCCTGCGCAACCCCGGGAATTTGGAGCGACTAGGTACAAATAATTGCGGTTGATTATATCAACGGTTTGATAATACGTCAACACCCGCTTCAATCCCCGCTTCAATTGGTAGTTCCTCTTCTCTGCATACCCGCTTAAGTGTCCACCATCGTCATCGTCCCCGGTAGGCCGCTCTACACACTGGCACACACTCTGCAGCCATGTCGAGCGATAGCAAGGATGAAAGTTCGGCCAGCAGTCTGGCGCCCGATGATAGGTCAACATCGGAATCATCCCGCTCGTCTTCCATGAGTCCGGCGTCGAGCCCAAACCTCGATTATATCCGGTTCATGGAAGGATGCCACCTCCAGAGTCGTCAGACGACAACCAGACGAACGAGGAGCTGTCAGAGGACGAAGAAGAGGACGACAATGATGATGAGGAGGAATGGTCGAACGGGGAGGAGGAGGAGGACGACAACAATGATGATGACAAGGGCGGCGGCGATGAAAAGCCAACGGTCAGCGGGAAGAAGCATCCTCGCCAAGACGATGTCGCGGGGCCATCTAACAAGAACAACAAGAAGAAGAAGGACTAAATGAAGCAGACTGTATATATCTCTATTTATCCTGTCAATCTCATCGCAGATGGTTAGTAATATGTATTCGACAGAGATCTTCTACATTATCACCAACAGGTTGGTTTGTCGGACTGTGTGCCCTGAGGAGCACACAATTCACAAAAAAGACCGTATGGGCTCTATAATGATCGCACACAATTCTGATTACCGACCTGTTAGCCGAGTATCACACATATCTTGTTACACCAAATAGTTTGTGTTCACCTCACTCATCGCAAACAGTTCATCGGAGTGAACTGTATGCCGTATAGCACACACCTTGATCTGGCTGCCTACTTCTGTTGTTCTATCTCAACACAAACAGTTCGTACAGATACGTATGCCCTTCATCGCACACGCAACTATATTCTGAACCGTGTTTGATGTATCATTCATCGCAAACATTCTGCATCATTTCTGACGGTTTTCATATAGCACCGTTTGCGATTATTGCATCACACACAGTTTCTCGAAGGGTCTCTGATCGTAGTGTCGCGTTAGCAGCATCCTGCAGTAGTGAAAGGAGATGTTGGAATCATTAGCAATATCATCTCCGAAGCCATTAGAATTCATAAAGATGAATATTGTGATGATCATTTATCTAATGAATCACTCTCTCTAGGAATTGATCAATCACAAGGTGATGTTGAATATGGATACTATGATGAGGATGATGATGATAGTGACTTTGATCTCGATGAGTCTATGAGACATTTTGGTCTTATGGCTAATCTTCACGGCTACATGGCTGGAGGAAAGGAATGGGTCCTTGATAGTGGATGTACCGATCACATGACCGGAGACAAGGACATGTTTCGTGAGCTTGCTGAAAACAACATCCCTCGAAAGTATGTCACTTTTGGTGATAACTCAAAGGGTAAGGTGGTTGGCCTTGGTAAGGTGGCCATCTCACATGATAGTTCCATACAAAATGTTATGCTCGTTGAATCTCTTGGCTATAATTTACTTTTCGTATCTAGACTTGCTGACTTTGGTTTCAATGTCCTATATACTATAGTAGATTGCCAAGTGTTTCGTAGAGATAATCATAATATGGTCTTCGCCGGTATATGTAGAGGCGACCTATACATTGCTAACTTCACTAAAAAGGCTCAACCTAGAACTTGCTTAATTGCTAAATCTTCTAAAGGTTGGTTGTGGCATAGAAGGTTAGGTCATGTGGGCATGTGAAATCTGGATAAGCTTATTAAAGGTTATCATATCCTTGGAATCAAAGATGTTATATTTGACAAGGATAGATTGTGCAGTGCTTGTCAAGCAGCAAAACAAGTTGGAGGAAGTCACCCCGTGAAGAGCATCATGACCACGAGAAGGCCGCTCGAGCTACTTTATATGGATCTCTTTGGTCCCAATGCCTACAAAAGTCTCAGTGGAAACTCATTTGGTCTAGTCATAGTTGATGATTTTTCAAGATTTAGGTGGGTGTTCTTTCTTGATGATAAACCACAGGTCCAAAAGATCTTCAAGAACTTTGCTAGGAAGGCCCAAAATCAATTTGAAGTGAAGATCAAGAAGGTTCGCAGTGACAATGGAACGGAGTTCAAGAACGCAAATGTGGATACCTTTCTTGACGAAGAAGGGATTTCACACGAGTTCCTGTCTACGTACACGCCTTAACAAAATGGAGTTGTTGAAAGGAAGAATCGGACTCTTACTAAGATGGCGAGAATGATGCTTGATGATTACAAGACACCAAAACACTTTTGGGCGGAAGCGGTTGAGACAGGTTTTCATGCAACAAATCGCTTGTATCTTCACAAGCTACTCGGCAAGACGATATACGATCTTCTCATTGGTAACAAACCCCAAGTTGGATACTTTCGAGTATTTGGCTCAAAGTGCTATATTGTTGATAAGCATCGTCACTCTAAATTTGCTCCTAAATCTCATGAGGGTTTCCTATTGGTTATGGCTCAAACTCTCACACTTACCGTGTCTACAACAATTTCACCCGAAAGGTTGAAGAGACGGTAGATGTGAAGTTTGATGAATCTAACGGCTCGCAAGTAGAGAAATTGCCAATTGATGTAGGAGATAAAGATCCTTCGGAAGCAATCCAAGACTTTTCTATTGGCAAGATCCGTCCAACGGAGGTGAAGGAGAGTACCTCATCCGTCCAAGTGGAAGATTCTACCTCACGACAAGGTGAACCAAGAGTTGATACGGAAGCATCCACAAGTGGGACACACCAAGACGAAGAAAACGAGGAAGTACACTAAGATGAACCTCGTCAACCTCCTTCTCCACCACGACAAGGAAATGACAACGTCAACAATGAAGAAGGACAAGAAGAAGAATAAGATGATGAAGAGGATGTTCCACCCCGACCCAAACAAAAGCTCTCACGAGTTCGAGCAAGAGTCGCCAGAGACCATCCCATCGAGCAAATCTACAATGATATCCAAACCGGGAGAATCACTTGCTCTAAATCTCGTTTGGCTAATTTTTGTGAACACTATTTGTTCATCTCTAGCATTGAACCTATGAAGGTTGAAGAAGCATTGGAAGATCCGGATTGGATAAATGCCATGCATGAAGAGCTACACAACTTCGAGAGGAACCAAGTGTGGACATTGGTCGAGAAGCCCGACAACAAACACAACATCATTGGTACCAAATGGATGTTTCGCAACAAGCAAGACGAAGATGGACAAGTCGTTCGCAATAAAGTATGTCTCATCGCCCAAGGCTACACTCAAGTCGAAGGTATGGACTATGGAATCACCACGATATTACCTTGTTTAAGTGCTTTTCTAAATGGTTAAATTGAGGAGGAAGTTTATCTTAAACAACCTCCTGGCTTTGTTAATCCTAAGAAACCCGATCATGTTTACAAACTTCACAAAGCTCTTTATGGTCTTAAACAAGCTCCTAGAGCATGGTATAAATGCCTGACCAAGTTCCTTATTGAAAAAGGCTTTGAGATTGGAAAGATAGATTCTACTCTTTTTACTAAAAGGGTTGATGGTGAATTATTTGTGTGCCAAATTTATGTTGGTGATATCATATTTGGATCAACTAACCCTCATTTTAGTGAAAAGTTTGGAAAGCTAATGTCGGAGATGTTTGAGATGTCTATGATGAGTGAACTCGAGTTCTTTCTTGGTTTGTAAATCAAGCAAACTAGGAGGGTACCTTTGTTTCTCAAACAAAGTATAACAAGGTCTTATTCAAGAAGTTCAACATGGAAGAATGCAAAGGTATGAATACACCCATGCCCACTAGTGGACATCTTGACTTAACCAAGGATGGCGAGCCAGTTGACCAAAAGGTTATCGGTCTATGATTGGTTCATTGTAATATATATGTGCCTCCCGTCCCGATATTATGCTAAGTGTGTGCATGTGTGCACGATATCAAGCGGCCCCCAAAGAATGTCATCTTAAGGCTGTGAAAAGGATAGTGAGATACTTAATTCATACACCAAATTTTGGCATTTGGTATCTTCAGAGGTCTTGTTTTGATCTTGTTGGCTACTCTGACTCGGACTATGACGGTGACAAGGTTGATAGAAAGTCAACTTCGGGTACTTGTCAATTTCTTGGTAGATCTCTTGTGTCTTGGTCCTCCAAGAAACAAAACTCGGTATCCTTATCTACCGCTGAAGCGGAATACATTGCCGCCGGTTCATGTTGTGCTCAATTACTTTGGATGACCCAAACTCTTGAAGATTATGGGATCTATGTGAATCATGTTCCATTGCTTTGTGACAATGAAAGTGCTATCAAGATTTCTCACAATCCCGTGCAACATTATTGAACTAAGCATATTGAAGTTCATCATCATTTCATTCGAGATCATGTTGCAAAAGGGGACATTGATCTTAAGCATGTTCGCACCGATAAGCAATTGGCAGATATATTCGCCAAACTGCTTGATGAGAAAGTATTTTTCCGTTTGAGAGTTGTATTGAACATAATTGATGCCTCAAACTTGAAGTAGAAACTCCATTTGGATACATGCAAGGCATGAGTCTTTGACTAATCCTTGATATTTCTCTGATGATCATATGTCTTGGATATATATATTTGCACCCTTGCATTCTATGTAACCCTTGTAGGTACTTGGATGAATCTAAATCTATGAGATTGCAAATCACTCACATCTTGAGCAATCTCTACATCACCAAGTCTCTACAACATGGTGGTTGAAGTCAAGGGAGCATGAATCCCTTCAACATATCCTTTGACAATTTCATTTGATTTCAAATTTTCTTGATTGTCATTTCGGATACACGAGTGCTCTTCCTTGCAAAACTAACCCATGTAGGTAGATGAACTCAAACTACAAGCGGTGCTCCCAACTCATTGATGAGCTACATCAACCTTGAGCATCTCACACAAGTTCAACTACATGATCAAATTCAACACCACCACCCAAGGTATCGTATTACATCTTAGAGAGGCTTTACCCCAAGTCATGGGTGAAAGCAGCTCAACAAGATGTGAATACATCAAAATGCTTAAACAGAAAATGGTATCCCCATTTTGAGCTTAAACGATGAGTATGACCTATGATCGGGTGTTCTCACTTGACTCCTTGGTCAATATACTCTAACATAGGTGACTTTGTCGTCGACCAATTCTAGATGAAGTGCTCTAGTGTTTCTCTGTGTTCTTGCATTTGTCTCTTGCATATTTGTTCCCCTTCTTTAATAGAAAAACTTCATCTAGATTTCTTTATTTTCTCTGTTCATTTCTGCATTCTCTACATCCAATTCATTGCAAATCCTTCAGTTAATTCCTTGAAAATCTTTGTGAAATCTTATTTGCCTAGTGAGCTGAGATGATAATTTTTCTCTCTTTGTGTTGAACTCGGACACACCGATTTGTCTCTTTCGACCCAGCCGAATCATTTTGGTGCCACTGAAGCAAACAACTCGGTATTACCGATATCAATGCTGAGAAGACACTTTGTCATTTGCATCCTGCATATTTGTTCCAGCTCTACTCAATGATTCTTGTCCTCTACCTGCATCACATTCAACTTGCTGCTTTGTCATGTGACTCAAGGACCAAACCTATTCGACTCACACTCCAGAAGATCCATTCTTGGAAATTGATGTCAAAGGGGGAGAGAGAGATCACATCAAATCTTAATCACATCAAAGGGGAGAGTGCTTAATCCCATCAAAGAGAGAGAGCCCCAGATGCTTGGTATTCATGAGGAGAGAAGTCACATGTCTTTAAGAGGGGAAAGACATGTTAGTTTTGTTATGATTATTGTGCTTTGATTTGTTTTGCTAATTTTCTTTTCCCTATATTCTCCCATTATCCAATATAAGATTCAGGGGGAGAAAGACTTCTAAGGGAAGGAAATCTTTGAATTCATTGCATATCTATACCTTTGGGGACATGTCTATATCCAATAGAGTACCTAGTACTCACTCACTACATGTCATCCCAATCTTGGTACTCTTGTGGTTTGTTGTTCTTGCTTTGTTTAGTATATGTTTCTGTGTTATCTAACCTTGTTTACTCAGGTTCATCTCTTCCAAAGCCAGCTTAAGACCACAAGGTAAGTATATGCATCACCCTCATGTCCATGATGATCTCTTGCTGATGTGCATATTGTTTGCAAGAAGGACTCATGAACATGAAGGTACACTTCTTAAATCCACACCATTTTCTCTGATGCATATAGCCAAGATACATGTAACTCATTGCTTGCTCTATCATGCTTATGCATTCGCATGCTCTTATAGTCCATATTCACATGATTGCATACATGTAGGGGGAGCCTATGCATGTTACATGTCTTTCCAAAGCTTTACTTGTTATTCTTCATATCTTTATCTAAAGCTTTGATGTATGTTGCCATGAATTACCAAAAAGGGGGTGATTGAAAGCACAAGTGCTCCCTGGGTGATTTTGGTGATTAATGTCAACATATATCTTGTTGGACTAATACTTCTATCTAGTATATTTCAGATGAGTTCAACAGTGGAGTGGCTTGGACAAGAGGATGTGGAACCCCTTCTAGATGCTAAGGACAAAGATTGGCTCAAGCTCAAGACTCTACATTTTCATTTTAGTGATCCAAGAGCACATGAGTCCGTAGTAAAAGCCAATACTATTTAAAAGGGGATGAGGTTTTGCTTAATGGCTCGCTTGCTCAAAGTGCATAGTGATATGCTCAAAATCTCTCAACCACTTTCCCATTTCCACACATGTCCCAAACCAAAAGTCAAACTCGGCCCCACCGATTTGATCTATCCGGCGCCACCGTGTTCACATGACATAGCCACTACAAGAAACCCTAATCGGTTTGATCTCAACGATGGGATATCGGTCTCACTGAGATGGGTCTGCAAACTCTCTATTGCCTGTTGCAACTATTTCGGTCTCACCGACATAAGCAATCGGACCCACCGAGTTTGCTTAACCAACTCTTTGTTTTGCTGAAAGCACAAGTGCTCCCTGGGTGGTTTTTGTAATTAATGTCAACATATCTCTTGTTGGACTAATGTTTTTATCTAGTATATTTCAGATAAGTTCAACAGATGGAGTGGCGTGCACAAGAAGATGCGGAACCCCTTCAAAATGCTAAGTACAAAAGATTGGCTCAAGACTCTACATTTTGCTTTTAGTGATCCAGGATCACATTGAATCCATAGGAAAGACAATACTATTAAAAGGGGATGAGGTGTTGCTTAATGGTTGCTTCCTCAAAGTGCTTAGTGATGTGCCCCAAAGCCCTCAACCACTTTCTCATATCCACATATGTCCCAAACCAAAAGTCAAACTCGGCCCCACCAAAATTTTCCATCCGGCGCCACCGAGTTCTCTTGACATAGCCATTGCCAGAAACCATAATCAATTCGGTCAAACCGATGGGATCTCAGTCTCACCGAGATGGGCTTGCAAACTCTCTGTTGCCTATTGCAATAATCTCGTTCTCACCAAGATATGCAATCGGTCCCACCGAGTTTGCTTGACCAACTCTCTGTTTCTCTTATTACCCAAATCGGTCCCACCGAGTTTGTGTAATCGGTCAAACCGAGATGAGGTTTTACCCTAACCCTATCACATCGGTCCCACCGAGTTGATCATGACGGTCCCACTGAAAAGCCTAACGGTCACATTATGAACTGAATCGGTCTGACCGAGTTTTCTGATTCGGTCCCACCGAGTTTGGTCAATTGTGTGTAACAGTTAGTTTTTGTGTGGAGGCTATTTATACCCCTCCACCCACTCTTCATTCGTAGAGAGAGCCATCAGAACATGCCTACACTTCCAACTTACATTTTTTGAGAGAGAACCACCTACACTTGTGTTGAGATCAAGACCTTCCATTCCAACCACATAAATCTTGATTTCTAGCCATCCCCAAGTTGCTTTCCATTCAAATCATCTTTCCACCAAATCCAATCCTATGAGAGAGAGTTGAGTGTTGGGGAGACTATCATTTGAAGCACAAGAGCAAGGAGTTCATCATCAACACACCATCTATTACCTTTTGAACAGTGGTGTCTCCTAGGCCCTGTTTGTTTAAAAAGTCCTAGGACTTTTTTTAGTCCCAACTAAAAAGTCTCTAGTCCCTACCTGTTTGTTTCCAGGGACTAAACATGGACTAGAGGATAATAAATGACATGCTAAAAGACCATGCTGCCCCTAATAATTAACTAGTACAAATTACATAATAATAACAGCAAAAGAACCACTTTTTCATCGCCGATAGAAGTCCCAGTTTGGCTCCTGAATGCACTCCGCCGCATTGCACTCCGCTGCTAATAATTAACTAGTACAGATTACATAAATAATAACAACAGAAAAACCACTTGTTCATCGCCTATAGAAGTCCCAGTTCGGCTCCTAAAAGACCATGTTGCCATGCATGTTGCTAGGCATGCATGTTGCCAGGCTTCCCAGGGCTCATCCGCATATAGAAGTCCCAGGGCTTCTTATACACTTGTTCATAACAACCAAAACAACACTAGAAGAGAAAACTTGTTCGTGCCAAAAATTGTTCATAAGAACCGAAATAAGTGAGATTACAGAAGCGAAGAACACTTGTTCATAACAACCGAAATAATATATCATTGCTGTTTCAAGCTCCACAACCCATCAGCGACCCAATTTATAAATTGATTCATAGCAGCACTATCCATCTCATTGGTTGAATCATATGTTGGAGTGGTCGTTGGCACAGGCAATGGTATATAATTTTCATCTTGATCACACTTGTCGAAATCTATATAAGCTAGTTGACTTTCTCTAATGAAATTGTGCAGTGCAATGCAAGCCACAATGATTTTGCTTTGTTTCTGTTGTGGATAACTAGTTAAGTGAAACAAAATCCTCCACTTGTTCTTCAAGACTCCAAAACAACTCTCGATGACATTTCTAAGTGAAGAATGGCTGAAATTGAAGTGTTCCATTTTTCCTCTAGGCATTGTGCCATCACGGTACTCCTGAAAATGATAGGTTAAACCCTTGTATGGTGCAAGATAACCAGGTCTATTTGGGTATCCTGAGTCCACAAGATAGAACTTTTTAGGTGGAGGTTTTGGAAACTTGTCACCAAATCTGGATCGGGCATCATTGAAGACCCTCATGTCATGCACCGATCCTGGCCAGCCGGCTAGGACAAATGTGAATCTCATATTAAAGTCACACACACACATCACATTCTGACTCTTCTCCTTATGTCTATTCCTATGCTGGACAGCAGTGGCAACTGGTACCACAACTTGATGTGTGTCCCATCTATTTCTCCAATGCAATCGTCCATAAATGGTGCATACTTTCTAGATCTTAGTTTTGAATGCACAGTTTTGAATTGAGGATCTGTTGGCTTGATGATGTCTTTTGCGAGCTTGATCAGGCAGGCCAAAACCTTATCAAACTTCCTTACAATTGTGTCCAATGACCTAACAAATCTGTTTTCTGCTTGTCTTAGAGATTGAGGGGAACCAACTATCCACAGAAACATGCCTAGAGATTCAACTGATGACATTCTTTTGGTGGACTTCAAACTATAGGAATCAACAAGCGCACTATGCAATTTCTCAAACACTGGTCTGTGCATTCTAAACATGTTGTAACAGGAAGTTTTGTTGCCTAGTGTTGTCATAACCCAATCATGCCCAGACTGTATTGATACTCTTCTAGGTCCTTTGTTACAGTAAGAGTCCAAGTGGTACATACCAACCATGCAGGCCATTTGCAACATTCTTCTCTTTCTGTTTTGGTGAATCAACAACATCAGTGCTTCATCATCACTACTGCTCCCATCAGCACTGCTACCATCATCAGCACTGCTGCCATTGTCCTGAAACATGCAAACATTAGTACAAATTGTTCATCATGCACCACGTCTTCAACTAGCAAACATTAGTACACCCAAACATTATGAAACACAGTAACATGCAATGATCATTTAACAAGGTCACACACTACAGGTCCATTACATAGTTATATTGGAAAAAGAACACTAGTACAGAAGAACACTAGGACAACTTCTTCATCATGCACCACCTCTTCAACCAAGTCAGTCTAGCGTCATCACTTGTAATGCTCTCAAATATGACTCTGTTTTCCTCATCTGCAAACAATTGAGTTGCCATGAAGTACTCGACACTTGTTTCTTCTGCACCACATTGAACTGCCAACCGTTGACAACGAGTAATGGATTCTTTGGTGCTGTTTGATTTCTTCTCTTTTTCCTTGTCCTTTGCTTCCTGCCTTTTGTTTGCATATTCAGTGATCATCTCAGAAGTGTTATCACTATTGATACTGTTGATCAGCCCTGTCATTAGTTTCACCATTGGGCTCTTGTGTTTCTTGCCTGGGCTTGTTGTTGACTGTTCAGCGTCCTGCTTCCCCTCTTCCTGCTGGTGGTGCTCATTGGAATCTGCTCATGTCCATCATCGACAACATCATATTCTTCTTCCTCTTCATCTATGGGCACATAAGCTGATGATCCATCAACTGCCACACCTTGGAATAGCTCTATAAGCATATCCAAATACTCAGTATTGCCAGCCTTGAATGTTCTGACATCTGGTCCTTCCCGCAACATTAGTTAGGTAATTAGGACAAGGCTAAATAATGTAATCAAATGTGAGCAATTCAACTGTAATTTGCTGAATAATGTACCTTATTTTTTTGTCCACCACTCATTTGATGCGGTTATAGCCCCGTCTCCAGTTCGGCCACAACCAGTTTGCTGCCCCAACCACGCCCAAGCGCTATAG
This sequence comes from Triticum dicoccoides, assembly GCF_002162155.2. Lineage (NCBI taxonomy): Eukaryota > Viridiplantae > Streptophyta > Magnoliopsida > Poales > Poaceae > Triticum > Triticum dicoccoides. The sequence continues at coordinate 225,922,735 of NC_041386.1, forward strand.
AAGCTCTTGAGTTTAGTTAAACAATTTTTGAATTGCTTTGTAGTATGGAGGAGGCCATCGCGTTCATAAAATTTTGTCTTCATATTATTGTAGGCTCTAGTTGTCCAAGCACCATTCACACAGTGCCCATCCCTAGCTTCCTAACAGGCAATGTTACAAAATATAGTAATATTATCGTCTGTCCAATCAGCCTTGGCAATTTTTTTCTAAACAAAAAATAACAAATACACAATTCAAACAAATTCGGTGGTGAATTCCGTATACAAATATATTCGGTGGTGAATTACATATACAAATTTAACTATTTCTATTTACAAAATTATGATCACAGAAGGTGCTTGTAAATACGGTATGCTAAATCTGACAACAATTTCTAAAGTGTTCTACACCCAGTTACAAAAAGAACATGAAATGTGGTGTACAGAGTTACATATAAATCTATAGCATTGGTAAATATTGTACGCTAAATGAACAAGGTCTAGTAAAGGCTGCACCAGACAAAGAAAAGTAGATGATCAATTCCTTGAAATCTTTCTGCTGGTTAGCTAGTGCCTCTGTTCCTTTATTTCAGTGGTTTCTACAAATTCTTGTTATATTGGAGAAAAACCCCAACTTGCCAAGTCTGTCTATCGAGTGACATGATTTTTCATCATAAAAAGTAGGTAGGGTTCAGTATAAATGACAACTATCCAGTTTACAACAACAGAACAACCAGTTCGTATAAATGACAAATCTACTTAATTATGCATTAGGTCATGGATGACCTCGAAGTTCAGACATAAATTTTTTTGGGGTAGTTCTTGTCATTCGTAGCATCAATATGGAACTTCGCATACCAACAATTTACTACAACTTTTGTTCATAAGTGGCATGAAAATATTTTGCTAGCAAGAACACATGGACATGAATTTGCACAACTCAGAAATTTACCTCTCCAAAAACACAGCTGTCGTCTCCATCTTCAAATCCTTCACTGTCGTCGACATCTTCTGAAGGCACAGCAGATGACGATGCACGTTGTCGGCTTGCAACTTGAGAGATGGAGAATCCCCGTCCTACAACGCCTATGCTGCCGGCCTATGAGGCCCCACGGGCTCGACCTGCACCGCGTCCAGTGCCCTGGGGCATGGACCTCCCACGCCCTCTGACGCCTCCGTCACCAACAGCTGCGCCTGGGGCGACGAACGGCCGCATGTGAGAGCCGGATCCGCCTCCAATGTTCAGAGACCGGGCGCGACCTCCTCCGCCCTAGGACACGGACCTCCCACGACCAAGTCCAATCGGAGGAAGACCATGGCTGGCCGACTCGCCACGGAGGAGTTGCTGGTACGAGCCCAAGTCGGGGTAGTCGTTGATGTTGCTGTTCAGATCGAAGAATCCCATTCCCCTCCCTAGATTTCCGCCCGCGGATGAGCCCTGGGAAGCATGGTGATGCGAGGGGGCCTGAGAGAAGAAGTGAAGACCATCGTCTTCATCGCCGTCCATGGCGGCAGCGGCTCCGGGCAATGGAGGCGGGGCACGGGCCGGCGACTGGACATGCGGTGCGGGGGCGGGGAGTGGCGGTGACTAGAGGTGCGGTGCGGCGGCGGGGAGCGGCGGCGACTGGAGGTGCGGTGTGGGGGCGGGTAGCGGAGGCGACTCTGCGGTGCGGGGCGGGGCGGGGCAGGGAGTGGGAGTGGTGTGGATAAGGTGAGGCGCTGTGGGGGGCAGGGCAGGAAAAAGTCTAAAAAAGACTCTCTAAGAGGGACTTCTTCTTTCTAGTCCCAAATGCCTAGTTTAGTCCCTAAAAGTCCCTCCCGTTTGGTAAAAAAGTCTCTAAAAGGGACTTTTTCTAGTCCCTACACAAAAAAGTCCCTGGAAACAAACACCCCCCCTAGATTGGTTAGGTATCACTTGGGAGCCTTCGTCAAGATTGTGGAGTTGAACCAAGGAGTTTGTACGGGCAAGTAGATCGCCTACTTCGTGAAGATCTACCCTATTGAGGCAAGTCCTTAGTGGGCGATGGCCATGGTGGGATAGACAAGGTTGCTTATTCATGGACTCTTCGTGGGTGGAGCCCTCCGTGGACTCGTGCAACCATTACCCTTCGTGGGTTGAAGTCTCCATCAACGTGGATGTATGATAGCACCACCTATCGGAACCATGCCAAAAATCTCCATGTCTCCAACTGCGTTTGCACACTCCAATCCCATCCATTTACATCCTTGCAAATTGCATGCTTTACTTTATTCTTCTCATATACTCTTGTCATGCTTGCTTGATATGTATTGTGAATGTTTAAACTTGTGTTAAAACTCTACCTTAACTTGAAGAAAAAAACTGCAACTTTTTCTTGTTAAGAGTCTATTCACCCCCCCTCTATGCACCTCTTCTCGATCCTTTCATTTGCTTATTACCAAAATCAGTCCCACCGAGTTTGTGTAATCGGTCAAACCAAGTTGAGGTTTTACCCTAACCCTAGCACATCGGTCCCGAGTTGATCATGTCGGTCCCACCGAAAATCCTAACGTTCACATTTTGAACTAAGTCGGTCTGACCGAGTTTCATGATTTGGTCCCATTGAGTTTGGTAAATTGTGTATAATGGCTAGGTTTTGTGTGGAGGCTATATATACCCCTCCACCCTTGCTCCACCAATGGAGAGAGCCATCAGAACGTGCCTACACTTCCAGCATACATTTTCGGAGAGAGAGCCACCTACTCATGTGTTGAGACCAAGATATTCCATTCCAAGCAGAAGAATCTTGATCTCTAGCCTTCCCCAAGTTGCTTTCCACTCAAATCATCTTTCCACCAAATCCAAATCTGTGAGAGAGAGTTGAGTGTTGGGGAGACTATCATTTGAAGCATAAGAGCAAGGAGTTCATCATCAACACACCATCTATTACCTTTTGGAGAGTGGTGTCTCCTAGATTGGTTAGGTGTCACTTGGGAGCCTCCGTCAAGATTGTGGAGTTGAACCAGGGAGTTTGTACGGGCAAGGAGATCGCCTACTTCGTGAAGATCTACCCTAGTGAGGTAATTCTTCGTGGGCGATGGCCATGGTGGGATAGACAAGGTTGCTTCTTCATGGAACCTTCGTGAGTGGAGCCCTCCATGGACTCGCACAACCATTACCCTTCATGGGTTGAAGTATCCATCAACTTGGATGTATGATAGCACCACCTATTGGAACCGTGCCAAAAATCTCCGTGTCTCCAATTGTGTTTGCAAACTCCAATCCCATCCCTTTACTTTCTTGCAAGTTGCATGCTTTACTTTCCACTGCTCATATACTCTTATCATGTTTGCTTGAAATGTATTGTGAATGTTTAAAATTGTGCTAAAACTTCACCTTAACTTAAAGAAATTAAAAACTGCTACTTTTCCTTGTTGAGGGTCTAATCACCCCCGTCTAGACACCTCTTCTCGATCCTACAAGGTTTGAACTTGGAATGGAAGGATGCAACAATGGAAATGTGGCTTTTTGTGTGTGGGGGGGAGGGGGAGCTAGATATTTCCGAGGTTGCCGAAAATTTTGGCTCGGTGCAACGAAAAACTGGTGTGCAAGTGTGGTTGATGCGCGGGTGGTGGACTGTAGCGGACGAAGCATCCCACGTAAACCATACATGAGGGAGCCCCAAGATATTTATACTGCATTGCACACGATTCTTGCTAATAAATTGTTTATGGTGTACTTGATTTTTTCAATTTGATATGAAAGACAAAATGGGGTTACGGCGGGAAAATATAGTGTTTGAATTGTTAGAACGTTTATCTACACTGTACATGCTACTATATGAGTGTCGTGTTAAAATTTGGAATTATTGAGGGTTCATTTGGCCTTTTTATACATTCATTGAGTTTCTAGGCATTTAATGCGCATAATTCAAATTTGAACTACAGGCACATGCTCAAGTGCACCAAAGTTGGTTGAAAAATCATAAATGTGTCCTTCGGTGAATGTTTAGGTCCAATGCAACAAATGGGAGTGAATTTCAAATATCTCAGCATCGTGGCTCGGCCGATAACATTGAGAAACTTGCTTTTTAAATTCCCGTAAATCCAAAACTTGCCTGAAAATCATGAAACTTGGCACGGTATCTTGACATGTCACCAACATGCTCTGGTAAAAAAATTGTTCAATTTGGGATAAGTTTTGGTATAAGATTCTTACAAACCAAAGCTTCTGTCAAGAAGCCTCATGGTTCCGATAGGGAACGTGTCACCTTTGTGGGTGAAACGACACACGTTGCTGCTACTTGTAAATTGCATTGGTATTTTCCCGAAGAGGACGGGTGAAGAAGTATAGTAGAGATAAGTATTTCCATCAGTGAGAACCAAGTTCATTGAACCAATAGGAGAACCAAGCAAACTACACTAAGCAGCACCTACATACACCAAAGCAAATACCTGCACCCAACGTGGGCAAGAGCATCGTCAATCCCCTTGAACTTGTTATTTTTTGCAAGTATTAATTCTGATAGTGATAGATAGAAAAGTAAATTGCAAAACAAAATAAAAGTAAATAAATTAAAACAAGTTATTTTTATTTTTAATAATATGATAGAGTAGACCCCAGGGGCCATTGTTTTCACTATAGGCTTCTCTCTCGAACACAAATCATACGTGTTGGAAATATGCCCTAGAGGCAATAATAAAATGGTTATTATTATATTTCCTTGTTCATGATAATTGTCTATTGTTCATGCTATAATTGTGTTATTCGGAAATCGTAATACATGTGTGAATACATAGACCACAACACGTCCCTAGTGAGCCTCTAGTTGACTAGCTCGTTGATCAAAAGATAGTCATGGTTTCCTGACTATGAACATTGGATGTCATTGATAACGGGATCACATCATTAGGAGAATGATGCGATGGACAAGACCCAACCCTAAGCATAGCTTAAATATCGTTTAGTTCGTTTGCTAGAGCTTTTCCAAATGTCAAGTATCATTTCGTTAGACCATGAGATTGTGCAACTCCCGGATACCGTAGGAGTGCTTTGGGTGTGCCAAACGTCACAACGTAACTGGGTGACTATAAAGGTGCACTACGGGTATCTCCGAAAGTGTCTGTTTGGTTGGCATGAATCAAGACTGAGATTTGTTACTCCGTATGACGGAGAGGTATCTCTGGGCCAACTCGGTAATGCATCATCATAATGAGCTCAATGTGACCAAGTGGTTGATCACGTGATCATGCATTACGGTACGAGTAAAGTGACTTGCCGGCAACGAGATTGAACGAGGTATTGGGATACCGACGATCGGGTCTCGTGCAAGGAACGTACCGATTGACAAAGGGAATTGTATACGGGATTGACTGAATCCTCGACATCATGGTTCATCCGATGAGATCATCGAGGAGCATGTGGGAGCCAACATGGTATCCAGATCCCGTTGTTGGTTATTGACCGGAGAGTCGTCTCGGTCATGTCTGCGTGTCTCCCGAACCCGTAGGGTCTACACACTTAAGGTTCAGTGACGCTAGGGTTGTTGAGATATTAGTATACGGTAACCTGAAAGTTGTTCGGAGTCCCGGATGAGATCCCGGACGTCACAAGGAGTTCCGGAATGGTCCGGAGGTGAAGATTTATATATAGGAAGTCAAGTTTCGGCCATCGGGAAAGTTTTGGGGGTAATCCGAGAAATGGCTGGAAGCCATGAAATCCGAGATAGGATCCATGTATGAAAATGAAGTATGGACTTTGACTGACTTGCCCGATGATCGGCGAGCCATAGAAAATAAATGGATCTTTAAGAAGAAGAGAGACGCAGATGGTAATGTAACCATCTATAAAGCTCGGCTTGTTGCTAAGGGTTATCGACAAGTTCAAGGGGTTGACTACGATGAGACTTTCTCACCCGTAGCGAAGCTGAAGTCCGTCCGAATCATGTTAGCAATTGCCGCATTCTATGATTATGAGATATGGCAAATGGACGTCAAAACGGCATTCCTTAATGGTTTCCTTAAGAAAGAATTGTATATGATGCAGCCGGAAGGTTCTGTCGATCATAAGAATGCTAACAAGGTGTGCAAGCTCCAATGCTCGATCTATGGGCTGGTGCAAGCATCTCAGAGTTGGAACATTCATTTTGATGAGATGATCAAAGCGTTTGGGTTTATGCAGACTTATGGAGAAGCCTGCATTTACAAGAAAGTGAGTGGGAGCTCTGTAGCATTTCTCATATTGTATGTGGATGACATATTGTTGATGGGAAATGATATAGAATTCTTGGAAAGCATAAAGACCTACTTGAACAAGTGTTTTTCAATGAAGTATCTTGGAGAAGCTGCTTACATATTAGGCATCAAGATCTATAGAGATAGATCGAGACGCCTCATTGGTCTTTCACAGAGTATGTACCTTGACAAGATATTGCAGAAGTTCAATATGGATCAGTCAAAGAAGGGGTTCTTTCCTGTATTGCAAGGTACGAGATTGAGCACGGCTCAGTGCCTGACCATGGCAAAAGATAGAGAAAAGATGAGTGTCGTCCCCTATGCCTCGGCCATAGGGTCTATCATGTATGCGCTATGCTGTGTACCATACCTGATGTAAACCTTGCCGTAAGTTTGGTAGGAAGGTACCAAAGTAATCCCGGCATGGAACACTGGACAACGGTTAAGAATATCCTGAAGTACCTCAAGAGAACTAAGGATATGTTTCTCGTTTATGGAGGTGACGAAGAGCTCGTCGTAAAGGGTTATGTCAATGCTAAATTCGACACATATCTGGATGACTCTAAGTCACATATCGGATACGTGTATATTTTGAATGGTGGGGCAGTAAGCTGGTGTAGTTGCAAGCAAAGCATTGTGGCGGGATCTACATGTGAAGCGGATTACATGGCAGCCTCGGAGGCAACACAAGAAGCAATCTGGGTGAAGGAGTTCATTACCGACCTAGGAGTCATTCCCAATGCGTCGGGCCCGATGACTCTCTTCTGTGACAACACTGGAGCTATTGCCCTTGCCAAGGAGCCCAGGTTTCACAGGAAGACTAGGCATATCAAGCGTCGCGTCAACTCCATCCGTGAAAGTGTTCAAAATGGAGACATAGATATTTGTAAAGTACATACGATCTGAATGTAGCAGATTCGTTGACTAAACCTCTCCCTAGAGCAAAACATGATCAACACCAGAACTCTATGGGTGTTCGATTCATCACAATGTAACTAGATTATTGACTCTAGTGCAAGTGGGAGACTGTTGGAAATATGCCCTAGAGGCAATAATAAAATGGTTATTATTATATTTCCTTGTTCATGATAATTGTCTATTGTTCATGCTATAATTGTGTTATCCGGAAATCATAATACATGTGTGAATACATAGACCACAACACGTCCCTAGTGAGCCTCTAGTTGACTAGCTCGTTGATCAAAAGATAGTCATGGTTTCCTGACTATGGACATTGGATGTCATTGATAACGGGATCACATCATTAGGAGAATGATGTGATGGACAAGACCCAATCCTAAGCATAGCTTAAAGATCGTGTAGTTCGCTTGCTAGAGCTTTTCCAAATGTCAAGTATCATTTCCTTAGACCATGAGATTTGCAACTCCTGGATACCATAGGAGTGCTTTGGGTGTGCCAAACGTCACAACGTAACTGGGTGACTATAAAGGTGCACTACGGGTATCTCCGAAAGTGTCTGTTGGGTTGGCATGAATCAAGACTGGGATTTGTCACTCCGTATGACGGAGAGGTATCTCTGGGCCAACTCGGTAATGCATCATCATAATGAGCTCAATGTGACCAAGTGGTTGATCACGGGATCATGCATTACGGTACGAATAAAGTGACTTGCCGGTAACGAGATTGAACGAGGTATTGGGCTACCGACGATCGGGTCTCGGGCAAGTAACGTACCGATTGACAAAGGGAATTGTATACGGGATTGATTGAATCCTCGACATCGTGGTTCATCCGATGAGATCATCAAGGAGCATGTGGGAGCAAACATGGGTATCCAGATCCCGCTGTTGGTTATTGACCGGAGAGTCGTCTCGGTCATGTCTGCGTGTCTCCCGAACCCGTAGGGTCTACACACTTAAGGTTCGATGACGCTAGGGTTGTTGAGATATTAGTATACGGTAACCCGAAAGTTGTTCGGAGTCCCGGATGAGATCTCGGACATCACGAGGAGTTCCGGAATGGTCTGGAGGTGAAGATTTATATATAGGAAGTCAAGTTTCATCCATCGGGAAAGTTTCGGGGGTAATCGATATTGTACCGGGACCACCGGAAGGGTCCCGGGGGTCCAGCGGGTGGGGCCACCTATCCCAGAGGGCCCCAGGGGCTGAAGTGGGAGGGGAACCAGCCCTTAGTGGGCTGGTGCGCCCCCTTGGGCCTCCCCCTACGCCTAGGGTTGGAAACCCTAGGGGTGGGGGGCGCCCCACTTGGCTTGGGGGGCAAGCCACCCCCCTTGGCCGCCGCCCCCCTAGGGGTCCTATATATAGTGGGGGGAGGGAGGGCAGCCGCACCCTAGCCCCTGGCGCCTCCCTCTCCCTCCCGTGACACCTCTCCTCTCGCTAAGCTTGGCGAAGCCCTGCCGAGATCACCGTTGCTTCCACCACCACGCCGTCGTGCTGCTGGATCTCCATCAACCTCTCCTTCCCCCTTGTTGGACCAAATTGGAGGAGACGTCTTCCCAACCGTACGTGTGTTGAACGCGGAGGTGCCGTCCGTTCGGCGCTAGGTCATCGGTGATTTGGATCACGACGAGTACGACTCCATCAACCCCGTTCTCTTGAATGCTTCCGCTCGCGATCTACAAGGGTATGTAGATGCACTCCCCTCTCCCTCGTTGCTAGATGACTCCATAGATTGATCTTGGTGATGCGTAGAAAATTTTAAAATTCTGCTACGTTCCCCAACAATACGGTGGGCAAACAAATTACTGTTTGGCAATTGATAGAAAAGGGCATAGTTATGATGTATTCATGGCAATGATCATGTATATAAGCATCACGTCCGTGACAAGTAGACCAACTCCTGCCTGCATCTACTACTATTACTCCACCAACCGACCGCTACCCAGCATGCATCTATGGTATTAAGTTCATGACAAATAGAGTAATTCTTTAAGAAAGATGACATGATGTAGACAAAGTAAACCCAATTAATATGAATAAATACCGTCATTTTTCCCTTAATGGAAACAACACTATATGTGCCTCTCTACCCTTACTATCACTGGGTGAGGACACCACGAGATTGAAACCATTACAAAGCACCTCCACTGAAGATAAATCAATCTAGTTGCCAAACCAAACGGATAGATCAGAGAGAAATACGAAGCTATAACAATCATGCATAATAAATTTTTGAAAAGACTCAATTACTTTCAATGAATAATTTGATCATAAACCCACAATTCATCGAATCCCAACAAACATGCCGCAAAAGAAGATTACACCAGATAGAACCCCAAGAAGATCGAGGAGAACATTGTATTGAAGATTTAATGGAGAGAAAATCCATCTAGCTACTAGCTATGGACCCGTAGGTATGTGGTAAACTACTCACGCATCTTCGAAAGGAAACAAGGATGATGTAGAAGCCCTCCCTGATTGATTCCCCCTCTGGCAGAGTACCAAAAAGGCCTCCAGATGGGATTGTGGAAGAACAGAAGTTTATGGTGGTGGAAAAGGTGTTCCAGGTGGCTCTCTAATGGTTTGGGAGTATTTGAGAATTTATAGAGTTGAAATAAGGTCAAACGGAGCTACGAGGGGCCCATGAGCTCAGGGGTGCGCCTGGTGAGCTCGTGGTCGTCTTGTATATCTTCTAGACTACTCCCGAAGCTTCTAGGGCCTCTTTGGCTCCAGAAAAAATCACTGTAAAGTTTGATCATGTTTGGACTTTGTTTGGTATTGATTTTCTGAAAAGCCAAAAACAAGGAAAAAACAACAACCGGCACTGGGCAATGGGTTAATAGGTTAGTCCCAAAAAAACTATAAAATAGCATAAAAATGCATATAAATCATCCAAGATTGATAATATAATAGCATGAAATATTCAAAAATTATAGATACGTTGGAGACATATCAACATCCCCAAGCTTAATTCCTGCTCGTCCTCGTGGATGTAAATGATAAAAACATATGTTTTTATGTGAAATGCTTCCTAACTTGTGTATCATGTAATCTCTTTTACAGTATAAATATTAAGATATGAGTGTTTTCGCACATGAACACATCACCGTGTAGCTCCAACACCGAGGGTGATACACCGCAGCTCACATCGAAGGAGACCCATCCGGAAGCGCGATATGCAAGCAATCCGACGGGCGCTTTTGAGGACCCCGAAACCCAACACGCCCGGGCTGGACCCCGTCAGGGCGTGCGGCAGCCATGGGCTGCCCTAGGTTGACCTAATCTCCCCTAGATCCTCGACGTTTGCCGCCCTGCAACAAGAAGGATGAACGAAGAGCGAGGAAGAAGAAGAACAAAGGAGAGACATAAAGGTAAAGGTAAAAAGTGGTAGATGAATTGTTCGATTGTGTGTTGTTCAATCGGCCATCACCTCTCAACTATTTATGAGGTGGCTAGACATTCTGTACAAGAAAAGGATTCCAAATCACGTCCAAATCTTTCCAAAATTAAGCGAGCTCGGATTTAGGTAAGTATGGGATAAAAATTCGGTTTTTATGTCCCACAAGCCACAAAACACTACCGAGGAAGATAAGCCCAAAAGCAAATTTGAGCGTTTCGGTGAGACAGACAACTTTTGTGTTGAACATTTTTCGATTTGAGACTGTCTCATGGGCCAAAACACTCATGCAATATAAACAATTGGTGGCGCTACCTATCGGACACATATCTGATTGAGCGCACCACTTTTTGCCTGGTGGTAGGGCTACACTCAAATGGCTCTAACTTTTGTACACGATCTCGGATTGAGATGATTTTTATATCAAAATTGATTTTTTCAACGAGATGAAGACAAATCGTGTAGAACATTTTATTATATGAGGTCGTCATGGGGGCTTAATCGTCCAAACTGTACTCTGAATATAAGATCTTAGTACTTTGAGCATAGTTTTGGCCTTCAGGATGAAATCGGATGGCGATGGCCCAAACTTCAAAGATGTTGATGCCAACTGTACAAAACTTTTTCATGTAGATTACTTCTCCCTTTGATTATATCTTAGTTAAGTTCTTGACCGTGCCAAAATCTAGTGTCAACACATGCACCCCTATTTTTCGACAAAACTTGTGTGCCGAAAAATAACTTGCATGGATTTTGTTCTAAGGATGGTGTCAACACTCCATCGGCCATTTGCATGTTTTTAGGATGATAAGTATATATCGGCCATTGCTTGTTTGAACCTCTTGATGCAAACTTAGGTGAAAACTTCTCAACTTCTACAACAATTCGGTGATAAAGTTCCATAGATATGTATCTCAAAACCATCCTCCGAACCATATTGTTCACCCTTTTGCTAGGATTTTGTAGATAATCATGAATGAACTTCTTCCAGATATATTGTTCACCCTTTTGCTAGGATGCTTGTGGTGCCAACTCATTTGTTGTTCAATTGTCATGTCCAGATATATGAGCAGTATTAAAGCAACTCAAGGTAAATTTTACATCTAGACATGCCTCAAAATAAATTATAAGTGATTCGTCAAAACATTGATAACCCTTGGATATTCGTTGCACTTCTCATAATGAATCATCAAATGCCTCAATATGTGTGGCACTTATAGCAACCAAAGGCTTGTCTCACTTTCTAATTGAACTAAGGATGATGTTTGTATACTACACCGGCAATACTTTGACGTATTCTTAGGGCTATAGATAAATATCCGCCATTAACATATGGTCCATGTAAACTTCATCCACCAAAGCAAGTATAGCCGAAGTAAACAAATGAAATGACAAATCAAATATTTCAGCCCTTTGGATTAGCAATAAACTTGTAGCTAATCAAATATATAGTGATTTGGTAATATCCTTTCATGATATAAGAAATTATATTGCATCCATGGATCTAAATAAGCCCATGGAGGGTGACCGATCGTACGTACCTAGAGATGAATTCCATGGCAAAGACATCAATGGCATGTTTGGCGAATAAGGATGATGTGCTAGCCGAAGATTTTGATGGGGTGATGCAAACCTTTGGCTTAATTGTTTTTGGCTTCCATCCTTCTCTTTCTTCACTTTTGTAACACTTGTTGCAATAGAAGTTGCACATCATTTCTATTTTTGTTGCTCCTCTTGGGAACCCATGCCATGTTCTTCTTTTTTAGCTCTTGTGCACTAAGATTTTTTAATTCCTTCTTTTGCCAATATGATAAGCCGAGTGGGCACCTCGGTTGTGATTTTGTTTCAACCAATGGAAACTCTTTTTTGACCTTATGCACCCTCAACTTCTTGTCTTCAGATTTGGCACTTGATTGATTCATCTCATTGTCTTCAGTAGCCAATGTCAGCACTTTAATTGGCTCTTTATCTTTTAAGATAAATTCTGAAGTAGCACAGTTACGACCATCTCTTTTAACGCGACAGACATGCTCAACCACCTCCTTATTCTTCCTTGTGCTCCAGACCGATTCTTTTGGAGTTAGACAGTCATTAACATATGATTGTTTATTGAACATGGGCCTTTTTGGAGCTGCATGATCTTTGTGGGACGGTCTAAAATAAGGTGAAAATGTGCACTTGAATCATACATGTCCCATGGTGAATATGGATTAAAATTAGCATAGGGAGGTATCCATGGCATTGGCATTGGCGGCCCAAAATAAGGATATGAATATGTTGCATTGCAATTTTCCCTTTGCCAATACTGGCCATCAGATTTGCACCTAGGGGGTGATCTTGCTGCTTTTGAATAACTTGGCCGATATGCAATTTTCTCCTCACTTATCTTCTGATATTTTTCCAATGGTTGTGCGAAAGTGACTTTTGTCTTTTTACATTTGTGCTTACCTAAGCCTTTGCTTGCATTGATCCTTGGAGTTTCTTGTTACCCCAGTACTTGGCGTCTTCATTGCAACTTCGATGGAATTTTCGCCCTCAAGAATATTATCATTGTTCCCTTGAACAACTTCCTTGCTTGAAAGCTTGATCCCAATATCTGCAATTTTTAACTTCTCATGTTTAAATGGATTAGCTTGAAGCAGTCGATGCAAAAATCGTTTGCCATCAGGACCAATCGGAATAGACTGGTCATCTCTTAGTGTCTCAACAAATCTCAATTGTCCTTTATCAATGGCCGATTTAACTATTTGACGAAACATGTTGCAATCCTCAAAATATGCTTGGACAAATCATGCAACTTACAATACATTCGTCATTGGATTGATGGCTTGACATGGTGATCAAGAATTCTAATGTAATTATTTTTCACCAACAAATCCAATATTTGATCACACATGCTTGAATTTAAGGTATACTTCTAATTTTCTAGCCGATCTTGTTATGAGAACGGCTTTGAAGTTAAGCAAATAAATGGTTCAGATTTTACATCACCCCATTTGTCTATGCATTGTGTTTTGCACTCTATTTCTGATGTATTTGGATAAGATATTATATTAGCATCGGTTTTCTCAACAAAATTTACTCTTGGCTTTAAATTTCTGAAATGAAAATGGTTAGAACATACATGTTCAATGGAGACCAAGTGTAAGCCAAGTAAGAAATAAGCAAAGTTACCCAATTAGTTATGAACTTAAGATAAAGCAATGAGGAAAGCCTTTGTTGCAACAATAAGTCAGTATCGGTCTTTATAAATGGCGCAATGGGTTGACCGATATGTTCCATAAAAATTTTATTGCTAACAAGTAAATTACCCTTCTTCATTGGTCTTTCAAAATTACGTATGGGAGTTTTTCTAATAGATGCATGAACAATAAAGTTTTGACCAAATCTGAAAATAGGTAAATTACTTGCTAGACATACCTCTTCATACACGCTGGGAGAGCACGGTGGTTGTATCACTTCAATAATACTTTGCTCCATCTTTGGATGGCTCCTCAACGCCTTTTCATCACCTTTTTCTTGATTCCGTGCATTGTTACTTTGAAGATCCTTTTCAACTAAACTTTGTTCGGCTACTTGTTCTTGTCCTTGAGGCTTGTCCATTTATGTGGCATGAAATTCATAGGGAAGGAAGTAGGTTCCGTTAACTTCAGAAAAATGAAGCATGGTCGTTTTGCTATTCTTGTCATGCCCTTTCTCAATAATGCTTGCCTCTTTGGATTTGATGGACTCAGAATATATACTACTTGATTCGGCTTTTTCAACGGAAGCACTTTCATGTTCCGAATCATCTGTCTTTTCATTGATTCCAGCAATTAGCAATGCTTCTTTTATTCGAGCCAACACTTTTCTGCATGCTATTGGAAGTTCCTACACGAGGTGTTTCAACTTGATCGACCAAACTCATCATGTCGTCCATCGGCATAATGATATGTGGGGTTGCCGATGCATGAGAGTTGGAGTACATATGGTACATGTTACTAGTATGATAAGAAGTTGAAGCATGTAAATTACTATGAATTGGCCATTGCAAATAATTAGATGCATGATTGAAAAAACTAGGGCTGGCGGATAGAGTACACTCATTGAAAGATCTAGTAACACCATATGAATTATTTGCATCTACAGTAGGGAATTGGGTATTCATATTACCTTTCACTACAAAAAAAAGACACATCCATGACATTTTGGGCCGAACGAAAAAAATTCTGTCATACTTATGACACTTCTATGACGATAATCGTGACAAAACCCAGTATCATCATAGATGTGGTGGGGTCCTACTTCTATGACAAAAAATCATGACAGAAAAATGGGCTTTTCATCCTGGGCGGGCCGGAGACGCAGCTGCATGACATTCTTTGGGCCGTCCATGATGGAAAAAACCATGGTAGAAGCGAGAGCGAGGAAAATATCGGGGAGTTCCCTGTTACG
>NC_041386.1:225937915-225964839 GCF_002162155.2 Triticum dicoccoides
GAGCGCGATGTGCGTTTCTCTCGTACGTACGCGCGTGTGTGCGAGGCGTTGAGCTCTAACTGAACCCGAGCAAGGCGTTGGGCTCTAACTGAACCCGAGCGATTGGACTACAGGCTACGCGTTACTGAACCCGAGCGATCGATCGATCCCTTGCTATTACCTGAACCCGACTGATTCCTTCGCTACTGCTGCCAACTAAAGCCGATCGATGCTGCCTCTGTATGAACAGTGAGCATTGTTGGGGGATTTGGATGAACAGCTCCCGGTGGGGGTTGGATGAACAGGACCCCGTGGTAGTAGAGGTCATTGCCGCTGGATGAATAGTACCCTGATCGATCAAGCCAGTGGATGAACAGGACCCTGTGGAGGGCTGGATGAACAGGACCCCGTGGAGGGTTGGTTGAACAGTAACCAGTGGAGGGCTTGTTGAACAGTAGCCTATGGAGGGCTGGATGAACAGTAGCCCATGGAGGGGTGGTTGAACAGGACCCCGTGGAGAGGGCTGGCTGAATAGTAGTCGGTGGAGGAGCGGTGGAGGCTGGATGAACAGGAGCCCGTGGATGAACAATCGCAGGTGGAGGCTGGAGGAGGTCGACGGTGGATGAAAAGGAGCCCGTGGAGGCAGTTGACGGTGGATGAACAGTAGCCCGCGGAGGCATTCGACGACGGAGATGAACAGTATCCTGTGGAGTCCTGTTTTGCGGTACGCCACACCCCTCCTGATGAACATGACACCCGTTTCGACCGTAGCGCTACAACACAAGTCAGTTTCCTCCATTTTCCGATACACCACACCCCTCTCGATCAACATGACCCCATTTCGACCGTAGGAGGTATGTTTCCTCTGTTTTGCGGTACGCCAGACCCCTCCTGATGAACAAGATCCTGTTTTGACCGTGGCCGGTCGAACACAAGGCCATTTCCTCCTTTCTGCGGTACGCCAGGACTCGTTTCCATCGGCTGTTCTGTCCAAGCCGGTTGGCTCCCGATGATCACGACAACGGCGCAACTTCTCCGTTCCGACACAGCCATGAACACGAGCCCTGGCCGTATGTATGTGCGAGTAGGCGTTCGAGACTCCGCCCGTATGTACGTACGTGGACATATTTTCTTTCTTGCACCCTGGCCGTTGTACGTATGTGTACATGCTACGTGCGCGCCTATACTACGACATGTGTGTGCCTCTACTACGACACGTGCCCTTCCTTACACGGCCACGGTTCATCGTTGCAGCCCACTGGCAGAACGATCATATGTACGTACATGTTCGCGACCAGAATGACAATGCTACGTACGCTTTGACCAGATGGGTCCCTACTGTCAGGTACTTCCTTGCATGCGAAGATGTAGCTGGTGGGTCCTAGCAGTCAGGGGGCGAATCAATTTGGCCTGTAATATGGACGCCCTTCCTTGCGTGCAAGGATGTAGCTGGTGGGTCCCAACAGTCAGGGGGGAACGTTCTTTTCATGAAATACGGTGGCCCATCCGGTGGGTCCCTGCTGTTACGTGGAAGGATCATTATTTTCCACATAATAAGGAGGCGCTTCCTTGCTGCGGCCGTGGACCCAGCTGTCAGCCACTCCACGTATAGTACTCTTCCGATGGAAGTTGTTCCTTGACCATGTTGACCACGTCGCGCCGAGAGCACCAGGGCAGTGGACGACGGTGAGGCCTAGGAAGGGGACGACGCGGAGCCGGGGAAGACGCGACAGTGGTTACCCATGCGGAGAGGAGTACGAGGGTTCACTGGTTCGACTGCGGTGTGAGGCTTCCGTCGCCGCAGAATAACAGGGGGTGTGGGTGAGTAGAGGGATGGCCAGGCTAGCGGTGGGAGTAGTAGGGGCGGTGAGGCCTCCGCGGCATCACACCCGTCCACGGGAGGCAGGAGCACGCGACACGGCCGGCGCTGCTTTGGGCGGCTGGAGCAAGAAGAGCAGAGGTTGAAGAAGCACTACGACCGTTGGATGGACATCGTACGGTCACTGGAGCTAGAATCGTTCATATTGACTAAGTTGACAAAGCCCTCCATGCCCGTCAACTTAGTAGGCCCACAAGTCAGCCTCCCATTATGCAGGGTCTCAGCTAGCAGGGGGAGTATTCATTTTTTGTGCGTAATAAGGAGGCACTTCCTTGCGTGCGAAGATATAGCTGGTGGGTCTGAGCTGTCAGCGGCGGGAATTTTTTCGCAAAATACGGAGGTCCTTACGGTGGGTCCCAGATGTCAGGTGGAGGAATGATTATTTTGCGCATAATAAGGAGGTATTTTCTTGTGTGCGGCCGTGGACCCAGCTGTCAGCCTCTCCACGCACAGTCCACTTCAGATGCATGTCGGTCATTGACCACATTGACCACGCCGTGCCGAGAGCACCAGGGCGGTGGACGACGGCGAGGCGACGGGAACGACATGGAGCCAGGGAAGACTCGACAGTTGTTTCCCACGCGGAGGGGAGTATGAAGGTTTACTTGTTCGTCTACCGTCGCCGGAGAATAACAACAGGTGTGGGTGAGTAGAGGTATGGATAGGCCAGCGATGGGAGTATGGTGGGGCGGTGAGGAGGGAGGCAGTCTCGCCGGCTCTTGTTTGAGCGGTTGGAGCAGGAAGAGCAGAGATTGAAGAAGCACGACGGTCGTTGGATGGACATCCAACAGTCACTACTTGTGCGTTAACCTTTTTTAGGAAAGCCTCAAATTTGTGGAAAACAACATACAACCCATCTGCCATTATTTCTAATAATGTACAGCCCATTTTCTAATTCTTAAGGGTTTTTTGGAGCCCATATTCTTTTTGTTAGCATTACATCCCATATTGTGGCCACGGTTAAAAAATTATACGAATTTTTGCATATTTTGGTGCGATGCGAACTGATTTTAATCCTGAAATTTCGAGTCACAATCAGACTGATTTTAGAAATAAATGTATATCAAATATAAAATCCAAGAAATTTTCCATGCATAAAAATCAATGCAATTTAAAATCTTGAAATGAAAAAAAGAAATTGGAAACTAATTGTCGGTTTGATGTGTTTTAAAAATGTACAGCCCATTTCTCATTGCTGATAGGCCATTTTCTCGGTCAGCCGAATGATGCTCTACTCGTCTTGAAAGATTTGCAGCCCAACAAGACTGACAAAGCGACTTACTTGACAAATCACAATAAAAACCGGGCTAGCCATTTTCAGAATGAAAGAAAAAAAACTACTAGGCTGTCCTGTGGTAAACATAAAAGAAAAGGCTGTCTAGACAGGACAGAGTGCCCCGCACAGCCCAGTTGACACCCAGCTTCTGTCTCAAAAACAAATTAGATAAATGCCACTCCAATTATGGCGATTCATAAAAATGGCACTACAATTTCCAAACTTTGAAAATCGCCACTGCAATTTTTGTAAACTTTGAAAAACGCCACTACAATTTTTGCAAACTTTGAAAAATGCCACTCCAGACTTCGAAAAATGCCACTGGAAATGGCACGAAATGGCATTTTTCAAAGTTTGAAAATTGCAGTGGCATTTCTTGAAATCACCAGATTTGGACTGGCATTTATCAAATTAACCCAAAACAAAAATAATTGGGTGATCTGCTGGGTCCTTGGTGTTAGCCGCTCATTGTGCAATTCTCTCGTTTATTGACTACGTTGACAATGGCATGGGACCCAGATGTCAAAAATCCATTAGGAGGTGCCATTTTTTTACTGGCTTGAAATAAGGAGGCACTTGCTTGCGTACTTCCATGACCTTGGTGGGTCCCTGCTGTCATCCTCTCCATGTACAATCATCTCCTAATTGTGTACGCGTCAACCTGGTAGGCCCACAAGTCAGCCTCTAAACCCTTGGCGGACAAATACAACCCATTTAAAAAAATAACAGCGCATTCCATATGTTCAAACGGAAAGTTCAACATTCAGAGCAAAATAATAGGTCTGATCCAGATATAGAGTACCGAACTTCCATGTGGTCCCATACCAACATGTCAGTGATACGACGGCGAGTCCTTTCGTACAGTTTCTGAATGGACGACTATGTAGGCCGGGGCGCCTCTTCGTGTACCGTGGCAACCGTCCACCGACTCTTCGCCTTTACCTCTCGATTTGGAACTGTTGTCGCACGCTCTTCCTCCCTCCTCCATTTTCCTTCACCCTTCCTTCTTCCATTGTTCGATCATCTTCTCCATGGAGGGAACAGGCCGGAAACGACCCCGTTATTCTTGCCCCGATCTGAATGATGATGCGGTCGAGGAACTCATTGATTGGTGCGATGTCATCACCTCGGCTAGCATGAAGGTTCGTTCATAACCATTCTCGACTCAACCAATAACATCATTACAAGGAACCCAAGGGTCCAGGAGCGGTTTGATCTCCCCTATCTTCTTCACCATGACCCTGCTCACTGGCATGGGGACGACGGATGCCTCGCTTGTGCCAGTTCATGCCGTTTGATAATGATACGTGTGATGTTAAGATGCCATCGCTTAAGGGCAAGGCTTGGGCAGGCGCAAATGAAGATTGGGTTGTTTATATTGGGTACAACCGCGAGTGGGAACTTGTGAATGTGTACACTCGTCACCGGGTTCCAGTTCCAAAAATCTCAAACTGCCCAGAGGTTGAGCACACAGATGATCTACTTGAGTTTAAATATGATCATGGTAACTGTAGTCTACGGAAGATAGCAATTTGTCAAGTTCCCAACAGCTCTTGGGATTACACGAACTATGAAGATGTTGCTATCTTCGACAGGCTTGTTGCCGTCCTTACTTCCATGCCTCGATGGATATTGCTGAAAAATCAATTTCCGTACATGGATGAGTATTGTGATGCAATTCAATACGAGGGTCTTGTGTTTGCTGCCACTACTCGTGGCACTATTTTTGCATGGAATCATCATGCTTTCGGTATGTTTGTCTTCCACCGTAATTATAATTGTTTCATCCACATGCATGCTGGTTAGCTAGTTTCCCTTTACTAATCAATCAACCTTCTTGTGTTTCCAAGGTACTGTGAACATTCCACCACCTATACTTGAAAAATTTTATAACCAAGGGGGAGATGACGATGCTGATGATCACGAGCATGAGGACGAGCAGGACCCATATACTCAGTGGCGCCTGGCAACTTATTCCGATGGATCACCTCTTCTTGTCTATATATAGGGCACTACTGATGTTACTAAGGAAGCAGGTGTTGTCTCGCATGGTCGCACTCTCCGGACCTATTCCAACATCCGTTGCAGGGTATTCGGGATGGATACTAGTGTACTAGCGCCAACACCTTCTCCCTGGTTCAGTATTAAAAGTCTTGGAGGAAACTCGCTCTTCCATGGACAAAACTATCCAATCATGGTGAAAGGCGATCCAGCTGCTGTTGACACAACATTACTACCATTTACGAGAAGCAACTGTATCTATACCTCGGTCATTGCTATGCTTCCCTACCATCACAATATGGGTCCTGACATAGCCCGCTTCAACCTGGATGATCAGTCCTGTGTTGGTCTCGAGACTGAGAGTGGTTGGCCCTTCCTAGAGAATCACTTCTGGTTCAAAGCAAACGTTTCCAACGCCGAGGATTGGTTGAGCTGAAGTTCATTTCATTGCTTGTTTATTTGTTGTGTGATGAGAACTTTAGTATTTACTAGAATGTATCGTCATTGTCGTTGCGGGTTCATGACCCGTTGTATGTAATAAAATGATATGCCTGTGATAGACTTACTAAATTTACGAATGGCTTTCGAGTCGCTTCTCTGAGTGGGTGCTACGACGAGGCAAAAAATATTTTCCGAATACATAATTGTACGTGCATTGCAACAGGTTATCGGATGAGTCCAATCAACAATAGTACTACTACTATTTGTATTAGCTTCGCATGCTTCACGTGTCGGGCGGGTGTTTTTACTGTAGCTGCGAATCACATCATCCTAGGTCCTTGGATGAGTCTAGTAGAAATTGCATTCTGATGTTTGGGTTCAAGCTTTCAAAACTGCTGCACTAGCTCTACGTCTACGTATATGTAATATAACAAGTTTTAAACTTGAGACCAGCCACCCACCCTCACAAAGAACACATTTTAACCTAGCATAGACTCCAGGAAATTTGGCCACAGTGTGATGTGGGCCATATGTTAATGTGAGGTGGAGTATTACAATTGCGTGGCATGGGCCAGAACAAGCATTCACGTCCAGGAGTACGCACATCCCACCAGCACGACTTGCATCTAAACCATATTTCTTGGAGTCCGTGCTACATCTATCTCTTCAACCTCATAATTTCTCTAACTCAGCCATCGCGCGGCGAGCGAGGTGGGGGTTTGCCGATAGTCGGTTTTCTCAACTACGGTCCCACTTGTAAGGCCAACTCCAACTCACGACCCCGAACGGACCTCTGTGGCTTCGCTCGTGTGGGGGATAGAAGTTATCCCACGCGAGCGCTAGGTCTGACAGGACAACCTTGTGGTCAGTGTGTGACCTCCGTGGCAATCGTTCGCTCCCCACTAGCCTCTTTGTTGACATGTGGTCCCGTTCCCACATGTCAATGAGACGACGGCGAGTCCTTTTGTACAATTTCCGAACGGACGTCTATATAGGCCGGGGCGCCTCTTCGTGTACCGTGGCAACTGTCCATTGACTCATCGCTTTTCCCTCTCAATTTGGAACTATTGTCGCACGTTCTTCCTCCCTCCTCAATTTGCCTTCGCCCTTCCTTCTGGCATTGTTCGACCGTCTTCTCCATGGAGGGAACAGACAGAAAACGACCCCGCTATTCTTGCCCCGATCGGAATGATGACGTGGTGGAGGAACTCATTGATCGGTGCAACGTCATCACATCGGCTAGCATGGCAGGTTCGTTCAAGACCATTCTCGACTCAACTAATACCATCATTACAAGGAACCCAAGGGTCTAGGAGCAGTTTGAGCTCCCCTATCTTCTTCACCATGACCCTGCTCACTGGCGCGCGGACGACGGAGGCCTCGCCTTGTGCAAGTTGGTGCCGCTTGATAATGATACATGTGATGTTAAGATGCCATCGCTTGAGGGTAAGGCTTGGGCAGGCGCAAATGGAGATTGGGTTGTTTATATTGGGTACAACTACGAGTGGGAACTTGTGAACGTGTACACTCATCACCGGGTTTCACTTCCAAAAATCTCAGACTTCCTAGAGGTTGAGCACACCGGTATTCTACATACCTTCAACTACGATCATGGTGACTGTCATCTACAGAAGATAGCAATTTGTCGAGTTCCCAACTGCTCTTGGGGTTATAGGAATGCTTGTGTTGTCGATATCTTCGTCAAGCTTGTTGCCGTCCTTGAAGGTTCGACTCGATGGATATTGCTCAAAAATCAGTTTCTATACACGCATGAGTACTGTGATGCAATTCAATACGAGGGTCTTGTGTTTGCTGCCACCACTCATGGCACTGTTTTTGCATGGAATCTTGATGCTTTCGGTATGCTTGTCTTCCATCGTAATTATAATTGTTTCATCCACATGCATGCGGGTTAGCTTGTTTCCCTTTACTAATTAACCTTCTTGTGTTTCCACGGTCCTGTGAACATTCCACCACCTATACTTGAAAATTTTTATAACCAAGGGGGAGATAATGATGCTGATGATCATGAGCATGAGGACGAGCAGGACCCATATACTCAGTAGCGCCTGGCAACTTATTCCGATGGATCACCTCTTCTTGTCTGTATACAAGGCACCGCTGATGTGACTAAGGAAGCAGGTGTTGTCTCGCGTAGTCGCACTCTCCGGACCTATTCCAACATCCTTTGCAGGGTATTCGGGATGGATACTAGTGTACTAGCGCCAACACCGTCTCCCTGGTTTAGTATTAAAAGTCTTGGAGGAAACTCGCTCTTCCTTGGACAAAACTATCCAATCATGGTGAAAAGGCGATTGTCGGTGTCAAAACCGGCGGATCTCGGGTAGGGGTCCCGAACTGTGCGTCTAGGCGGATGGTAATAGGAGGCAGGGGACACGAAGTTTTACCCAGGTTCGGGCCCTATTGATGGAGGTAAAACCCTACGTCATGCTTTATTAATATTAATGATATGGGTAGTACAAGAGTAGATCTACCACGAGATCAGAGAGGCTAAACCCTAGAAGCTAGCCTATGGTATGATTGTATGTTGTCCTACAGACTAAAACCCTCCGGTTTATATAGACACCGGAGAGGGCTAGGGTTACACAAGGTCGGTTACAAAGGAGGAGATACACATATCCGTATTGCCTAGCTTGCCTTCCACGCCAAGTAGAGTCCCATTCGGACACGAGACGAAGTCTTCAATCTTGTATCTTCATAGTCCAACAGTCCGGCCAAAGGATATAGTCCGGCTGTCCGGAGACCCCCTAATCCAGGACTCCCTTAGTAGCCCCGAACCAGGCTTCAATGACGATGAGCCTGGCGTGCAGTGTTGTCTTCGGCATTGCAAGGCGGGTTCTTCTCCAACTTTCAAGTATTCGTAAGCAGTGTCCGGCTCCATAAATGTTGAACCTCTTGGCTTCTGTGCCCAATAAGGGCTATCTCCCTCGCGTCAAATGAATACGAGGCGCCAGGGCGTTTTTACATTCTCCCCCTAGCCAGACAAATAAATTGTCTATGAAAGGGATGGGGATTTTTAGATCCAATCCGCATCCTCCTCCCCCAGCGAGAATTCATTAGAGCGTGCTCCGGAAAGATCCATTCCAGCATGGCCGACCTCCGCAGCTCCTCCTCCTGCCCTCGTAGCCCTAAGCCTGGTGATTGGGAGAGGTGTTCAGTCCCGCATAGTCGGTTAGTCGAGCTGCAGGGATTTCTCCCTCCGGCGTACATGGTGCCCGTTCGAGCCGGGCTCGCCACCTACAATGGCGGGGGGAAAGCGGAGAACTTTCCCTGTCCCTCCACGGGGGAACGGGTTTGCCTTGTTCCTTACTTACTAAGGGGACTCGGATTTCCAATTCATCCGTTCCTCCGCGGGCTCCTGGAGTTCTACGGCCTCCAACTATACAATCTCACCCCTGCCTCCATCCTACACATCGCCGGCTATGTTGCTCTCTGCGAGTTGTTCCTAGGCTGCGAGGCTCATTTCGAGCTGTGGAAAAGGCTATTTTGCCTTGTCCCTTGCACACAGAGGGAATCACTTTATCAAGTGGGCAGAGCCGAAGTATGGCGCATCGCTGATACCGGATATTTGTCCGGTACCCCGAAGAAGCCGTCCGAAGACTGGCCTTCAGAATGGTTTTATATGGAGGACGTCCCCCTTCCGGACCCTGTTCGGCGGGGTCTACCCGAGTTCAACAATGCTCCTCTGAAGAAGCGCCGAAGTTGGCGCCCACGGAGCCCCCAGGCGGAAGACAACGGAGAAGTCCTCTATCTGATGAACCGGATCAAAACACTAGCTCGATCCGGATTGACAATAATTGAAGTCATGTCGATCTGCATAATGCGGGGAGTGCAGCCTCTCCAATATCGTGGGCACCCCTTGTGGTGTTATAACGGGGCAGACGACGCCACCCGCAGCGGGCGTAAGGGTCCGGACAATGCTGCCGCTCTAGCGAAGATTTTGTCCGAACTGTTCAAGGGTGAGGAACAGGAGTTAACCCACATCAAGCTACGGGATGGATTCTCCATGTACAATCCTCCAAGCTGGGTAAGTTATATTTCCCTGCTCCCATTTTTCCCGTGTTCTTAGTCGTAAGTATTCACCTTGCCACTTTGCGCAGGAACTGCGAAAATCCATAAAGGAGGTCAGCAGCCCTTCTCCACAACCAGAGGACCCTGACCGGGCCATCGATTCCGGACTCGAAGAAGATCCGGTTATCTGCGTGCAACTGATAGACCGGCAGTTCTATCAGTTAAGTTGTGACGATACTCCGGTGGCCATTACGACCGACTATCCTGGACTACTCCCTGCATCGTAGGTAAGAAAAATCAAAAAGTCCCAACTCCAAAACTAGGATCCCCTTTTAGGCACTTCACCCACCATATACACATGGCATCTTTTACAGGGAAGGCATTCGGGACGCCCTGCCGAACCCGCGGTAACTCGCCAACAAGAGGTGCCGAGGCCGGGTAGGCCGAAAAGGAAGGCGGTCAGGACGGAGACACCGGTGCAAAGGTATAGGAAAAAAACCCGCTCCGCGGTTGTCGTCTTTCTCAAAATGTAATGACGCCCGCATTTCTTTGATAGAAAGAACGCTCGTCGGACCATGTCCGGCGATGCTGCAAATCAAGCTTCCACCAGTCAGGCGCCAGGACCGTACATAGAGGCGGAAGGCGATATGGGGCAGGCGCCGAATAATCCCCCGATAGAGGATGCAGATAGATTGTCCACTACAAACTCAGAAGTGGAAAGCGCCATGAATCATAGGCGCCGCCGGGCCGTACTCCGCGACGCTTGTTTCTCACCAGAGGCGTTCGACGCCTTCAATTCTGGAGAGGCGTACCTCCGTGCTGCTCAAGATGGTTTAACCAGAGCCACGGATCAGTATGTAAAGGATGTACGGGTGAGTAAATCTGACGATTTATATGTATCAGTAGCCCCTGAGACTTGAAACAGTTAGCAGAACTGATTTAAGGATCATCTATAATGTGCAGGTTCTTACAGAGAATAATACTAGGCTGTCCCAGGAGCTGGAGGAATGCAAGACCCAACTGGGGGCCGCTCTTGCTGCATTGCAGGAACAGAAAAAGCCTCCCGCTGGTAACATTTATTTTTGAAGAATGGTGGTTACCATATAGTGTGCGGCATGTGTGCAGATCTAACAATTGATTTTGCAGATGAGTCCAGAGAGAGTCCAGGGGACCAGCATGTTATGCGACAGCTAGAAGCTGGCAAACATGTGTTGAGTAAGGTTATGCTGGAGAAAAACAATCTCCAAGATGCCAATGTTAAGCTGAGTGTTGAACTAAAAGACGTTCGGGGCCAGCTTGCGGACTCCGAGAAGGAGAATAAGCGGCTTCGGCGCGGCATTTTTAGTAAGTGCTTGAACGAATCCTGCTAAAGGAGTTCGGCGAAGAAGTCGACTAACAACGTTATGTCTGTAGGTATGCTGACGGGTCGTCCCGCGGAGGAAATGCCCGGTTCTGCGGGTGATCTTCTGTCCGAGCTGTCACATCTGCACGAACAAGTACGGCAGGTGATGTAGGGTGTTGCCCAGGCCTTGTGGCCATCCGTCTCCCTGCCGGAAGGTGTTGCAGAGCTTGCGGAGAAGCTGAAGGGAGCACGGCGGCGCCTCTGTTTATGGAAGATATCAGCCTGTCGACAGGGTGCCAGAGAGGCCTGGACCATGGTGAAGACACGGTATACCAAGGCAGACCTGAATCACATGGCCGAGGTCGGACCTGTGGGGCCCGACGAAAAAGAGATCCCCGTTAGCTTAGTTTATGGGCAAGTAGAATTAGCTGCAAAGTATTCTCAACAGGACTGTAAGCTGGACCGCCTGTTGGATGGTATAGAGGAGGAATTTAGTCAGTCCACATGACTATGTAATTAAAGTGACATGTATAATGCCTTCTAGCCGGATTGTAGATCATTTGTCGTTGCGGACCTTTTCGCTTCAACCTCCGGGCCCGATAGTCCGGAGTGAATCCGAATACCCGCTTAGTTATATAAAACCGGGGTATGCGTGGAGACCAGGCGTAGGGGTCATTAGTGCTTTATCAGACAAGTGCCCAACTAGTTATGTTATATTACACGGGTAGTAAGAAACATCTTCCAGGGAGAATAGTTCCGTTAAGGGTTCCTTTCCCTGGGCAAGCATGCCCTAAAGTGCATGTCCGGACTGCGATAGGAAATGCAGGAAAAACATCTGGGGTGGATAGGAAAAATAAAAGTCATCTTTTGTCACTGACCGAATATTCCCTTAAGAACGCTAGCTTTCGGCTGCACCCAGTCTGAGGTACACATCGGGCTAACCCGGCAGTATCAATCGCAAAGGTGCTCCCCTTGCCCTAGCCGAATTAATGGGAACATAGGGCATAAATACAAGAGCCAGGTAACCCATCTTGGCCAAAACTTAAGTCATATCGATGCATATAGTGGTGAAAAAAGGTACATGCGGAAGTATAACACATGTGTTGGGCATGAGGCCCGGATAAATAATTTAAGCTTCTATGAGGGAAGCCCCCAGGTATGAAGAGTGCGGTTAGTGCATCTGTACTGTGCAAACAAGGCACAAGGTGGCCCTTGAAGGCCTAGAGAAAGAAGAAAAGAAAGGAAGAAAGGAAAACAAGACAGATAATGTATTTTTGAAAAATGAACAAGGGGAGGGGACTAACATAGAGTCCGGTGCTAGGCGTAGAATCTTTGGAGCCTGGCCGTGTTCCATGGGTTCGGCTCGAGTCGACTAGTCGATGCATCCCGCAGTCGGTAAGCTCCACCGGTCAGAACTTGGTCGATAATGAAGGGACCTTCCCATTTGGGCTCGAGCATGTTATTTTTCTTATGCGGCAGGCGTAGAACTAGTTCGCCAACGTTATAAGTTTTGGCCCGTACTTCTCTGCTTTGGTATCTGCGAGCCTGTTGCTGATAAAATGCGGAACGGGCTTTGGCTACGTCACGCTCCTCCTCCAAGGTGTCCAGATTGTCCTGCCGATCGAGCTCGTCTTCTCTTTCTTCGTACATGCGCACTCTAGGAGAGTCATGAATTATGTCACAGGGCAGGACTGCCTCTACGCCGTACACCATAAAGAAGGGTGTATATCTGGTACTACGATTCGGCGTGGTCCGCAGCCCCCAGAGTATGGAGTCGAGCTCCTCTACCCAGTGCGTGTTAGACTCCGTTAAGGAACACACTAATCTAGGTTTAATGCCGCTCATTATAAGACCGTTTGCTCGCTCGACTTGACCGTTGGTTTGTGGGTGATAGACTGAGGCATAATCGAGCTTGATGCCCATTTTGCTGAACCAGAGTTTTACCTCGTCGACCATGAAGTTCGTGCCGTTATCAGTGATGATGCTGTGGGGGACGCCGTATCGGTGTACAGCCCCGGATATGAAATCTATCACCGGTCCGGATTTGGCTGTTTTAACCGATTTGGCCTTTATCCATTTGGTGAATTTATCCACCATGACCAATAAGTATTTTTTCTTGTGGGTTCCCCCTTTAAGGGGTCCAACCATGTCAAGACCCCAGATCGCAAAGGGCCATGTAATGGGGATTGTTTGGAGGGCGGTGGGTGGCATGTGGCTTTGATTTGCAAAGTGCTGGCAACCGGCGCAACGTTGGACCAAGTCCTGTGCATCTGCTCGGGCCGTTGGCCAATAGAATCCTGTACGGAAGGGCTTGCTTACGAGATCCCGGGCTGCGGCGTGATGACCGCCGAGTCCGGCGTGAATTTCTGCCAAAAGATTCCGCCCTTCCTCTTCGGAGATGCACCTTTGAAGGACTCCGGTAGTGCTTTTTTGTACAATTCTCCCTCATGGACCCTGTAGGCCTTAGATCGCCGCACTATGCAGCATGCCTCATTTTGGTCCTCCGGAAGTTCCTGTCTAGTTAGGTAGGCCAGGAATGGTTCTGTCCATGGGGCAATAATGGCCATTATTTCATGGGTTGAAGGTGTTATTTCGGTGGCGGAGCCTCCGATTGTGTCAGAGAGTTCGGTATCGGGTATTTTGGCCGGGTCTGGACTGTAGTTACTGGTGTCCCCTTCCCATACTACGGATGGCTTAAAAATCCTTTCCAAAAATATGTTGGGGGGACTGTGTCGCGTTTTGCGCCGATGCGGGCGAGGATATGCGCTGCCTGATTGTTTTCCCGAGCCACATGGTGAAATTCTAGTCCATCAAACCGAGCTGACATTTTTAGGACGGCGTTTCGATAGGCCGCCATTTTCGGATCCTTGGCATCGAAATCTCTGTTTATTTGGGATATTGCGAGGTTTGAATCCCCACGCACCTCCAGGCATTGAATGCCCATGGAGACTGACATCCGAAGACCATGCAACAGAGCTTCGTATTCGGCTGCATTGTTGGAATCTGTTTACAATATTTGCAGTATGTACCGAACGGTATCTCGGGTTGGGGACGTCAGGACGACGCCCGCCCCTAGACCGGCCAGCATTTTAGAACCGCCGAAGTGCATGATCCAATTAGAGTATGCGCCATACTCTTTAGGGAGTTCGGCATCCGTCCATTCGGCGACGAAGTCGGCCAGTACTTGCGATTTAATGGCTCGGCGAGGTTTGTATGTTATGTCGAATGGGAGCAGCTCAATGGCCCATTTGGCAATCCGGCCCCTAGCGTCGCGGTTGTTGATAATATCATTAAGTGGCACTTCCGAGGCTACTGTAATCGAACACTCTTGAAAGTAGTGTCACAGTTTCTGCGATGCCATGAATACCGCATATGCTATTTTTTGGTAATGCGGGTACCGTCATTTGCATGGAGTGAGGACAGTGGATACATAGTACCGCCTTTGAAGAGGGAATTTGTGTCCGTCCGCTTCCAGTTCGACAACGAGCACCGCGCTGACAACTTGATGGGTTGCCGCAATGTACAACATCATTGGTTCACTGATGTTGGTTGCGGCCAGGATCGGGTTGGTTGCCAGAATGGCCTTTATTTCTTCCAATCCGGCTGTGGCCGCGTCCGTCCACTCGAAGTGTTCGGTGCGCCGAAGGAGGCGATAAAGGGGTAAAGCCTTTTC
This sequence comes from Triticum dicoccoides, assembly GCF_002162155.2. NCBI lineage: Eukaryota > Viridiplantae > Streptophyta > Magnoliopsida > Poales > Poaceae > Triticum > Triticum dicoccoides. The sequence continues at coordinate 225,952,539 of NC_041386.1, forward strand.
TCCCAAGGGGGAGATAAAGCGGCTTAGAGCCGCCACACATCCAGTTAGCTTCTGGATTTGTTTGAGGTCTGTTGGGGTAGCCAACTATGCCAACGCTCGGATTTTGGTCGTATTAGCTTCAATACCTCTACTGGAGACAATGAATCCCAGGAGCTTTCCGGCTAGTACGCCGAAAACGCATTTTTTCCGGATTGAGCTTGATGTCATACGTTCGGAGGTTGTCGAATGTGAGCCTCAAGTCATCTATCAAAGAGTCGACGTGTTTGGTTTTGTCGACCACATCATCTACGTATGCCTCTACTGTTTTGCCGATTTTGTTTCTCCAGATATGTCTGAATTATGCGCTGATATGTTGCGCCGGCATTTTTGAGCCCAAAAGGCATTGTGTTAAAATAGAAGGGACCGTATTGTTTGATGAATGCTGTTGCGGCATGGTCTGACTCCGCCATCTTGATTTGGTGGTAACCGGAGTATGCATCGAGGAAACACAATGATTCGTGTCCTGCAGTAGCATCAATGATTTGATCGATGCATGGGAGGGGGAAGGGATCCTTTGGGCAAGCTTTGTTGAGGTCTTTGAAGTCGACACAAAGGCGCCAGGATTTGTCCTTCTTTGGTACCATCACCAGGTTTGCTAGCCAGTCCGGGTGTTTTATTTCTTTGATGAATCCGGCCTCCAATAACTTGGCTAGTTCCTCTCCCATGGCTTGTCTCTTAGGTTCAGAGAAACGCCGAAGAGCTTGCTTGACCGGCTTGAATCCTTTGAGGATATTGAGGCTATGCTCGGCCAGCCTGCATGGGATTCCTGGCATGTCGGAGGGATGCCAAGCGAATATGTTCCAGTTCTTGCGCAAGAACTCTCGTAGTGCGGCGTCCACAGTGGGGCTTAGCTGTGCCCCGATGGAGGCTGTTTTTGTAGGGTCCGTTGGGTGGACTTGGAATTTGACTATTTCATCTGTTGGTTTAAAAGAGGTGGACTTGGATCTCTTGTCGAGTATCACGTCGTCCCTGTCCACTGTGGAGCGTAGCGTAGTTAATTCCTCGGCCGAGAGGGCTTTGGATAATGCCTCGAGGGCCAATGCGGCTGTTTTGTTTTCGGCGCGGAGTGTTGTGTCCGGATCACTAGCGAGAGTGATGATTCCGTTGGGCACGGGCATTTTAAGCTTCATGTACCCATAATGGGGTACGGCTTGGAAGATTGTGAACGCCTCCCGTCCTAAAAGAGTGTGATAGCCACTGCTGAACGGGGCCACTTGGAATGTAATTTCTTTGGACCTGTAATTGTCCGGCGTGCCGAATACCACATCTAGTGTGATTTTCCCAGCACATCGTGCTTCCCGACTGGGGATAATTCCTCTAACGGTTGTGCTACTTTGCTCGATGCGGTTCCAGTCTATTTCCATCTTTTGAAGGGTTTCCTCATAGATGAGGTTTAGTCCGCTGCCGCCGTCCATGAGTACTTTGGTGAGTCGAAAGCCGTCCACGATTGGACTGAGGACTAGTGTGGCTGGTGCTCGGGCTGTTCGGAATTTGGGTTCATCATTGGCATTGAAGGTAATAGCCATGTCACTCCATGGATTTGTTGCTGCTACGTGGCGGATTTCAGCCATGCTGCGAAGTGTTCGTTTGCGCCTATTATTTGACGCAAAGGTCTCGAACACTGTTAACACTATATTGTTATCCACTGGATGGTGCTCTGTGGTATTGTTATCCACTGTTAAAACCCTCACCACTTTTGGCCACCTGCCGGAGTATCCAACATGCTCTAAGGCTGTGTGTTGGTATTATATCCGCTGTGCTATGAATTCTGCAGGGTCCGTTGAGCCATCCCTCCAGTACGGTTCCTTGCCCTGTAGAGGGTTTTTGCTTTTTGGTAGTTAACCCGGGTGTATTGTGATGATGCACCCTTTTAGTTCGGACTGGGTTTGAGTTCAGGGCCGGATTATCCCAAAAGTTTGTTTCGGTTTTCCAGGCACTTTCCATCGCACAGTACTTTCGTACTATGGACGCCAAGTCAGCAAAGCGTGTTATATCACGGTGATTTATGGCGTTAAGGATTCCCTTGTCCATGCAATTATTGCAGAAAAATAAAATTGTGTCTTCCTCGCGACAGTCCTTAACCTTGTTCATCGCAAGGAGGAATCTAGCCCAGTAATGATGTACTGTTTCCTGGGGCTCTTGCCTGATGTGGGAAAGATCGCTTGTGTTTGGGTGGGTGGGTGGAATTGAATACGAACCCCTACCCGATCTGGGATCCAGGGGCCGAGGAGTTTCTGATTTTGGAAGTTCTGGCTCCAGGGTGTTACCCGCTAATCCTGGTCCGCTGTCTGACTCTAAGTTCATTGATTGGATGTTGTCCTCCCGCGAACGGGCGTCCAGCTCGGGGAGCTCAGAAATCCGGACATAGTTGGTCCTCAAGATAGAGGAAAGGTCGCCGCATTGTTCCTCCACCACTGCAATATGATGGGTGATCGGTGGAGAATTAATCACCCTTTGATCAGGTTTGAGCCCAATCTGATCATAGTCCGTAGTGACTCCCAAGGCGGCGATGCGATCCAAGAGCTTGTTTAAGGAGGAGAGCTCCATTGGATCCATCTGTTCGGCGAGTGCCGATTTGACGTGGAGGCTGTTTTCGATGACCCGAGAGTTCATCGTCGGCGCAGCAGCTGAACAGACGGTCATGATGAACCCACCTAGCCGGAGAGTTTAGCCGACAACCAAAGCTCCCTGAACAGTAGTACCGTCTTTAAAGACGAGACGAGACATCCTTCCTTCTGGCAACGGCACAAAGGGACTCTCAATGAAAGCACCAATGTCGGTGTCAAAACCGGCGGATCTCGGGTAGGGGGTCCCGAACTATGCGTCTAGGCGGATGGTAACAGGAGGCAGGGGACACGAAGTTTTACCCAGGAGGCCCTCTTGATGGAGGTAAAACCCTACGTCCTGCTTGATTAATATTGATGATATGGGTAGTACACGAGTAGATCTACCACGAGATCAGAGAGGCTAAACCATAGAAGCTAGCCTATTGTATGATTGTATGTTGTCCTACGGACTAAAACCCTCCGGTTTATATAGACAGTGGAGAGGGCTAGGGTTACACAAGGTCGGTTACAAAGGAGGAGATACACATATCCGTATTGCATAGCTTGCCTTCCACGCCAAGTAGAGTCCCATCCGGACACGAGACGCAGTCTTCAATCTTGTATCTTCATAGTCCAACAGTCCGGCCAAAGGATATAGTCCGGCTGTCCGGAGACCCCCTAATCCAGGACTCCCTCAGTGATCCAGCTGTTGTTGACACAACATTACTACCATTTATGAGAAGCAATTGTATCTATACCTTGGGCATTGCTATGCTTCCCTATCGTGGCTATCACAATATGGGTCATGAAATAGGCCGCTTCAGCCTAGATGATCAGTCCTGCGTTGGTCTCGAGATTGATAGTAGCTGCCCCTTCCCAGAGAAACTCTGCTGGTTCAAAGCAAGAGTTTCCAATGCCGAGGAGTGGTTGAGCTGAAGTTCATTTCATTGCTTGTTATTTGTTGTGTGATGAAAACTTTAGTATTTACTAGAATGTTTTGTTGGAACTAATCTATAAGCCAACATGTATCCTCGTTGTCGTTGTGTGTTGATGACTTGTTGTATGTAATGAATGGTACATTTGCATATGCATGTCATAATCTCAATATATAAATGGTTTTCGACTCACTTCTTGGAGTGTTAGTGTCGTAGTAGTATAGCCAGCATCCGTAGTAGTATGAAGTTGCCACATCACATAGAGCCAACCAATTATTAGTTCTAGTTAGATCAACTAGAGCTAGGTGTCGCATGGAGGCCGAGAAATATGGTGATAGTGTGACTACGTGAGGTGGGCTTGTACGTAGTAGTATGATGTAGGCACAGGGCTTGTCGTGTTTCCTACTCCTTCGGTCTAAATGTGGAGAAGCTCTGGTCGAGTTCTTCCACCTTTTGCCGACACGGGGACATCCAGCATCCAGGTCGTGTCATGCAAGAAAATGGAGTGGTAGTTGAAGCCACGTGATGTGCATCTTGGGTTAAATTGTAAATAGAATCTTACTACCCTTAAGTAACTCCAAAAGCGGCCACCAAAAATATTTATTGGATTTTTTTTCATCACCAGCACGTCGAGGTGAAAGATGTGCAGGTTCAGTGGGTCCTCTTGCATTTTCACTGACATGTGGGACCACATGTGAGCAAACACACGATGGGCTCCGCACGTCTGCTGGCTGGCTGAGAAGAGAGATAGAGGAGGGCTAAGCACAGACTTCAGGAAATTTGTTCTACATAACCATCACCTCGATATAGGCTCGATATAGTGGGGTGGCATGGGCCATAACTAGCATTCACGTCTAGCAGTATGGCACACGCCACCCACACGAGTCCCATCCGACACCAATTTTATTGGAGTCCGTGCTACATCCATCTCTTCTCCCTCCTGTTTTCTCAGCCATCACGTGGTAGGAGGGGTGGGGGTTTGCCGATAGTCGGTTTGCTCAATTGCGGTCCCACTTGTAAGTGAAAATGCAACACAACACGGATTCCCCCTTGAGCGGCGTGTCAGACCAACCATGTGGGGGTGTGACGTACGCGAACACGGCTGGCTTTTCCTTTTGAACTTGTAACTTGTAAAATTTGGTTCTGCTCCATGGCGCGACCGATAGGTAGAACTAACGATTTTCCCTAGAGTAATGAGAAGTTTGGTTCTGGCGCGGTTCATGCATGGAGTACATACGAAAATTATGAAGTTGATGTGAAAGGTAAGATAATTACTAGTAGTACCATATACTACTACATGGATTTGACGGAAAGATAAAGATACATATGGATCCATTAGTGACATCCTCACGCCCTAGTGCGCCCGGTGACCAACCGACGTGTGAGGAGCAGCGGCGTTGGTGGCGAGCTCAACGTTCTTATGAACAATGCTATCCAAGGTTGCCCTGTGGGTCAAGAAGGCCAGCGACCTATCATCCTCCTCTGGCACGTAGTAGTCCTTGTCGACGATTTGCGCATATACGTGGGTGATTGTGTCGACGGTGTCTTGCTGCGCCAGGTGCTGTGCGGCGAGCGCAAACTCGAGGTGGACATTCTCCGGCGCGATGGCGGGCAGTCACAGGGCCACCAGTGCATCGAAGAGGTTGTCACCATAGAGGCCATTGAGGGTGGCGGGATTCGCAGAGCCTGGGCACATGGGCTGGAGGCGTACGTCAAGGTCGTACGCGAGCTTCTTGACGACAGTGAACTTGTCGAGGAAGCCGACGAGGACCTTGTCGAACAAGGAGACGAAGCTATCGTCCAAGCGGCCTCTCACCCTGGCGGCATCAAGCACGACTTGGAGATGTTCCTCGGTGCCGGGCCGCAGGCCGGCATCATGGACCATCTGGCACAACCGGCTGATGCTCGCGCCCATCGCCTCCATGGGTCTAGCTTCTAGTCAACTGATATTGCGATTGGAGTGATCACTCTTGCCCTTGGTTGGGGTGTGTATTTGCATAGGATTTCGTAGATTGGACTGGCAGGGAGAAGTACAGACTATGTTGCATTCACGTGTGTGTTTGCCATCTACTCCTTGGCCCTCTACTGCACCTGCCTTTGGCTGAATGACAGGTGGGCCAACCACCTGTTGGGCCCACGAGTCATTCACCCAAAAGCAGGTGCAGTAAGTCAATGAAGCTGCGTCCCCCTCTGTCCCAAAACACTTAGGCATGGTACAATAACTCCCTCCTCGTTTCTTATTTCGTGACATATCAACCAATGAGAGATGTGGGCCGTGCATGCTTTCAATGACTTGAGACTACCAAACATGACATGCAGTGGTTAGTTCATTGCATGTAATCCTATTAATTAGCAAAAAGACATTATATTCTCTCGCTTTCCCCTTCGTCTTGGTCACGGTGCACAACCTAAGAGCATTGTTAATACTTAATAGTATAGCCAGCTGCTGGCTATATGATGATGCCATGTCATAGTAGAGCCATCACTTGTAGCCACTCATACAATAAGGTTAGCTATAAGGCTGGCTATGAGAGTACTACTTTTTCTCATCTTCTCTCTCTCTCTCTTTCTCAATATTTATTGTATATCGGCCTAGGAATCCGCATATAGCTAGGCTCTTGTATGAGAGCCCACTCCTCTTTTTCACTTGCTCTAAGATGACTTAGACTAGCCATAGTGGGAGTAACTTTAGCAATAACATCGAGTCCAACTCAACAAATTTTCTTATGTGGCAATGAGTTAATGAGGAGAGAGGTAGTTTGAGTAACTTAGTTAGTTATTACTGTAACATCTCATGTCCCAATGCAAGATGAGTCAACCTAACAAATGAGGCTTTTCATGTTACCATACTTATGTTACTACCCACTATGAAAGGTAGTACTAGTGTATGTTACTCTTCATTGTGGCTAGTCATACACCTAGACGAAGGGAGTAGTCTCAAGTCATTGGATGCATACGCACCCCACGTCTCGTTTTTGTATCGGGTGATTTCTTTTCTCGTGGCAACAAACAGGGAACAAGGTGGGTAGTTAATGCACCGCGCCTAAAAGTTTTGGGATTAATATTTGGTTTTCGTAACGTGACTAATGCTCCAGTATGGGGGGAGTACAATAGTAGTCTTTGATTGCAATTTTTTGTTGGTAGCTTACAAAGCTGAGCGCTTGGTGAGTAGAATAGTAGTCTGATTGATGAGACTTCAGATTTGAGCCATCTACCGGAAGGAATAAAACAATACACCATGTATTTATTTATAGAGGGAGTAGTACATTTTTTGTGACATGCATTACTAGATATTGCCAGTCAAATACTAAATCCAGATGGGCGTGGTAGTACTACCAAATCTAGACGTGGTGCTAGTACTAGCCGTGTTTGACATAATTTCCCATGCGTAGATGCCCGTGCATTGCACGGAACACCAAGATTGGGGGTGGACGGCGCCGGCAGCGGCCATCGCACCAGATTTTTCCATGGGAGGAGATAAAGCTGACAGTAAGAGACAAGGAGTTGTTTGTAAATAAGGAACAAGTGCGAGCATCTTTTTGCAAAACTGGAGAAGTTTGGTTTGTATGCGTCAGATCTAGATCTGACGGCTATTGGTGAAAGATGGCAGACACAACATCATCACCAACTCAGGACCTCTTTGATTCGCAGGATTTTGAAAACTCAGGAATATGACACGACAATATTACAAGTTTCAAATTGATATTACAAATGTTAGGAGTAACGCTGCACCTACAAAGAGGGAATCTAGGAAGTTTACGTAAGAACTTTAGTTACTTTAGGTCGATGCAGCATTATCGTACAAACTAAAATCCACCGCCCTGACAAGTCACTAATGGGCAAATAAATTTTCAACTCTTTGGGCACTTGATGTTTCAAAAACAAATTCAGCTTTTGCGGAGACTTCGTCATTTAGGCTTAGATGCTTGCGGTGATCAGCACGCCATTCATTGTTGCGCCAGAGAACGCCAAACCTCATTACCTTGAGCACACTTGCCTCCAGAACAAAGAACCTAGCCAATTTAATCTCAGATGTGCTGCCTCGGTAGTCGATCAAACCAATTTATGTAAGATGGAGATCAAGGCATTCGATGAGATTGTTATAGTGCAACACATTTTTCACTTTCAGGTCTTTTTTATCTGCAAAAGAAGAGAACATATTAGAGCAGCTGGCTGTATAAGATTGTCATGTGTCATCAAGAGGTACCAATATCATTCGCTCATACGATAGGGTTGGCTGGCTAGTGATATTTTTTCACTCTCTCTCTCTCTCTCTCTCTCTCTCTCTCTCTCTCTCTTTCTCTTTCCTCTCATTCACCTAGGAGCACGTGAGGAGATTGGGCATTTGTTGCCTTCCACTATGTGGCCGATGCCATATTTCTCAAAAGTGTGCCACATAATACGCATCGATGTCAAATCAAAAGATTTTGCCACCGCTCTTGTGATGTGAGAGAGTTGGCACCGCTGTGCACACAGACCCACATGTATAAACAAATCAATCAAAACAACTACACCAACCTCTCACTCTCCCAAACAAGTGTTTTTTATTGCATCGATCCTCTCTCTCTCTCCCACGCAAGTGTTTTTTCATTGCTTGAGTTAATTTGGCACCGGAGCAAAGTAGGTGATCTAGATTGGGGCACCAGGTGAACAATGGAGGGGCATCGATGCCAAATGCCTCACAAGTGAATTTGGCACGTGTTTTGGCCTACATAGTGGAGGGCCGTTATAGCCCACTTTTGTACTACCTCGTATTTAGTGTAAAATTTCGACCATAGATTTACCTAAGTAAATGCCGATGCATGTCACCAAAAATTATACCATTTCAAATTATGTTCAAATATGTATCCAACGATATAATTTGTAGTGACATGCATTAACATTTTGTCAGTTAAATCTATGGTCTAATTTTGATACTACAAAATAGGAAGAGTAAACCAGGACAGAGGTAGTACTTGCTCTTAGGGTAACCATAGAGTTACTAGTCTAAGTTACTTTCCACTATGACTAGCCTAAGCTACTATATTATTACAAAAAAATGATGCAGGTGATCACGTGAGAAAAAATACTAAAAACATTTCTTTCAGTGCAGTGCGTAGATGCCGTTTTGAACACTACACTTGTCATCGTAATTTGGAAAAATTACGAAAAATATTGAGCTACATTGTGATTACCTTTTACTAATAGGAAAGAAGTTTCACCTTGATGAGTAGCTTCTCAGTGCATGGAAAGCATGTAAGGAATCCAACAACTTGATCCAGATTGGGGCCGATAGATTTTATTGCCAAGATCTTCACTGTGCGCATAGACTGGGTCAAGCTTGTGGGAATCATTTTCTAGAAGACGGTTGTAAATACATTAAGAAGAAATTTTAAAATGTGAATTTCAAGAAGATGGAGAAGAAGATGAGTGCTATACCTGAACGATTACGCATACAATAAAGAGTTCGGAGAATTTGGCAAAGGAGTACACCAACGCTGTCAATTTCGGCGCGTCAATGACCCTAATTTTTGTTGGACCTTCTAGATTAGATACAAGCAATCTCTCAAGGAAAGGCGCATTCTCAATGACCATAACATGGAACAGCAGGAGTGATCTCTTACCAATTGATGTCTTGTCGCGGGGCCAGCAATACACATAAATCCATCGGAGATTCGTCGAGGCAATGTGGAGGCTAATGAACCCGTGGATCTACTCAAGATGAAGGTACTCGAGCGCAGTACAGCTGCGGAGCAGGTGCTCCATAGCCTTCTTCGAGATGCCAATGTCGAAGAGGTCGAGCTTCTTGAGTTGAGGGAGAAGAAGGGCGGGCACGACATTAATCTGGGGAAGATAGCAGGAGCTGAAGCTGGCACGGCGCAGCGTTGGCATGAGGCGGAGCACGGATGGCGGCAGAGAGTGACATCGTCTAGCTTTAAAGCTGAGCTCCTCGAGCTCGTCTAGGGCCGGGGATAAGAACCACTCGTCGAACTTGGCTTGGACCTTGCAGTTGGTACTGAACATGCGGATGTCAAGGCATCTGGCTAGCGCAGGGTGCGATGAAAGGATCTTGGAGACTGCGGCCATGCGTTTGCACTCCCCGTCGTAGAGGCAGCTGTCGACGGTGAGGTTGAGGGGGACGCGGCGCCAGAGGGGGCACCACCGCCGGGAGAGCAGGGCGGTCCGCACGAAAGATTTGGTGGGGAGGAGGCCGATCATGACGAGTAGCATGTCATCGGGGACGCTGCTGATGAAGTCCAGGCTCGCCGGATGTAGTTTTGGCTTGAGCCGCCTCCGCTTGTTGGCTGCCTCACCGTCCATCTCAACCGGAGGCGACGCCAGTGTACACATGTGCTGGTGTGTGTTGTGTGTTGGCCTGCTGGGTGTGTGCGAGTGCGTCCTTCTGTGCATGCCACCGCGAAGTGGTGAATTGTGTGCGAGTGCATCCTTCACGCGGAAGAAGTGCGTCCTCAATGCGCCCTCAATTTACTAGCGTGCGGGGTGCTACTCCGAGTGGTTTCAACTTTGTTTACTTCACCGCATGTCAGATGGGCCTCTAGTTTACTTATTTTCACCCACTGCCACATGGGCTAGCACACGAAGATAGAGAACACGAGCTGACAAGGCAGCATCTGGACAGGTTGACCGGTCAACTAAACAATACGCGGAGCTATACGCTGACACAATGAGCGTATAATCCGTTGGTATAGAGAGTTCGAGTGAGAGGGGAGGCCCATGAGGGATAGCAGAGAGAGAGAAAGAGCTACTCCCTCCATTCGATAATGTAGTGCCAACATTTTTTTTAAAGTCAAATTTTTGAAACTTTGACCAAGTTTATAAAGAAATTACTTATATCTACAATACCAAAGATAAATGATAGTATGAAGTAAGTACATGTTGTGATGAATCTAATGATCGTTCCATATGTAAATGTTTTTCTCCACATATACCTGGTCAAACTTTTATGAGGTTTGACTTTTCAAAACATCCATATGCTTATGGACGTGAGAGAGTCCCTAACTAGAGAGAGAGAGTGAAATAGAAATAGTGAGTGAAAAAAGTGTGTGTGCCTGTGTGAAAGACACATGGACAGCATGCGATAAAAGTAGAGAAAAGGCGTGTGTGTCTTATGCAAACATATCACACATGCATCTTCGACAACGGAAGAAAGGTGAGGAGATAGTGTGTGGTTGTGTGCAACCAAGAGAGAAAGACCCCTAGCACGTGGCCAAGAGGGGTCTAACAAACATGGGAGAGAGGTCGAGAGAGATGTACAGAGAAAATGCAGACATGGGGAGGAGAGAGTGTATGTTTGTCATAGAGAGATCCCTTGGAGATCGTGATGGGACTACATGGGTGGGAGATCGAGTGACAAGGTGTGTGCGCGATAGAAGATATGACGAGGGATATCGAATAGACATATGTATGGAAGGAGACAATACGTGTGTTCCAGATGGCTAGTGAGAGATAATCATACTTAGGGGGGAGTGCGTGTGCCTATGATGGAGTGAGGGATTATCATACTTAGGGGGGTGCATCTCACATAGAGAGAGAACAAGGGCGGAGAGTGTTGGATGGGTCTATATGTAGCGTGAGCAAGACATGTGTATGTGTGAACCCGGGAGATATAATGTTTGAGAGAGATAGAGGAGCCCCGATAAGGCTGAGTGGTGCGTCAGATAGCTGAGAGGGGGAAAGAGTTATTCCATCCGCTTGATAATGCAGTGCATGTAAATTATTTAGAAGTCGAACTTTGGAAACTTTGATCAGGTTTACGCAAATGTTATTTATATCTACAATACCAAAGATACATCATACGAAACTACATCTCATGATGAATCTAATGGTATATGTTTGCCGTTCTAGATGTAAATGCTTTTCTCCACGTACATGGTCCAACTTTGTGATGTTTGACTTTTCAATAAATCTATATGCTATGGACCGAAGAGAGTGCCTAAGTCGAGCGAGATCAAGTGCATGTGAAGGAGAATGAGTGAGTGTGCAAAAAGAGTATGTGTGTGAAAGAGAAAGGGACAACAAATGATAAATTAGAGAGAGTGTGTGTTTTTCGTTTCTTATGCAAACATATCACACATGAATCATCGGGATAGATAAAGCGAGGTGAGGAGATACACAAAGATAGCTAGTGCGTGATTGTTTGCAACGGAGAGAGACACCCCTATAGCACATGTCCAATAGAGGTCTGGCCAACAAGGAACAAAGGTCGAGAGGGACACATGGAGAACATGGATGCATGGGGAGGGAGAGAGGGTGTGTTTGTGATAGAGAGATCCCCTCGAGATCGTGAGGGGACTATATGGGTGGGAGATCGAGGGAGGTGTGTGCGCGATAGAAAGATGCCCTGAGAGTAATCGAGACGGGCCATGCACATGTTTGTGATGGAGACTAAGATTAGCTAGTCATACACATATAGGGGGACTGTGTGTGCCTACATTTGAGTGAGAGACCATCATACTTGGCTAGGCATGAGATTGTGTGTGTGTGCGTGTGAGATGGAGAGATAACGAGCGAGAGAGATAGAGTTTTAGATGGGTCTATCGAGTGCGAGTGAGATGTGCATGCGTATGTGTGACCCAGGTAGATGGAGAGTTTGAGAGAGAGAGAGAGAGGGAAGAGCTCTGAGATGACAGAGTGGTGCGTGAGAGAGTTACGGGCAACGAGCCAAGGAATTTGTGTTCGTACGATGAGTGCACCAAAGATATTTAGCTTGGACTAGAGAATCACACATAGTGTGCGAGGGAGACCTATAGATGGAGTATATATGCATGCGAACTAGACAGC
>NC_041386.1:225965097-225966090 GCF_002162155.2 Triticum dicoccoides
GAGAGAGAGAGAGAGAGAGGTAGGGACCAAAAAGGTTTGTGTGTTGGATGCGTGCGACAGAATTGAAGATTGTCGGCGAGAGAGAGGGAGAGAGAGAAAGAGCAGGAGTCCGGAAGAGGGGGAGGTCGTGTTTTATGCATCAAAGACTGATATAAACCATATTTCGATATATACTTGCATTCAAATATTTAAATTGGAGAACATGTTGTCTGCAATCCACACATGAACGGAGATATGCGTATATCAAACAAGTTCATTAATTTGACTTTCAACATGTTCATGGAGTACTATAATACTGTACAACATGCTACTCGATTGAGGTGTTCAATTTTGGATTTAGTTCACTATTTTGACCTGGTGAATGAGCTATTTCATTGAATCAAGATATTTCATTTTGGGTTTGATTCCCATTTTTGAGTGGGTCAACTATTTGTCACATAGTAAATCGCTAGCAACGAGCATGTAAAAACACATTACTCCCGAGCATCATCTCTCCATCTAAAAAAGAAGTGGCAAGCTCATATTTCAAAATTTGATTCGAATGGACTTGGTAAGGTAGACATGGATGCTCGTTCTCCCAAAATTTGAACGAACTGTTAAACACCCTCTGCTCGGTGGAATTCACCCGAGCAAATAAATGGGAAACGTGAAATTACCGGCCTATGTGGGACACACATCAATTGGCCCGTTGTACATCGATGGTAGGTTCGTAACTTCATCCAAGCGCGCCTTCTCCTCGGCCAAAATGACATGTGCCGAATAATTCATAAACCATTGTCGGCAAAACACCCTCTCCTCGCCCAAAATTGCTGCGCCCACTATATTTGAAAACACGCCCTCCTCGCTCGAAATCGCTCGCGCCCACTATATTTCAAAACACGCCCACCTCGCCCGAAATCGCTCGCGCCCACTATTTGGGAGAAGCAAAGTTACTCTACTATCCCCGACCCTCAGTACACAGACCCAAGCCGAGAAGCCTAAAGGCAGGGGTAG